>NC_136912.1:84656472-84826472 GCF_949606895.1 Notothenia rossii | reverse complement strand
TTCACTGTGGTATATATGTCAGTGTTTGTATATAGACACACACTGAACATCCGTTCTTGTAGAAGGGTAGAAGAACCAAATCCTTGGACAGTTTTAAGGAGCTTAAAATGAATCTTATTGATCTGTTTTCTTAACTCTATTTTCCTCCAGTCTAATTACATTTTCTTTATTGAAAGCCATCTTTGTATTATCAGGAAATAAGATAGGAAAATAGAACCAGGATTGCTAACCAAATAAGATAACTGACAAGTCGACTAACAAACAGAATACAACCCCTTTGATTTGGAGAAACTATGAGGGACATTCGGCATTATATATGACATTTTAAAGACAAAGATTATTATCAATACATCTTGAAAGTAATCAGCATATTAATCAATAATAAAAACGGATCATTAGTTAAAGCCCTACATGCAAACATCGTGAAAATACGAAATGGTACTGCACATGAACAGATTCCTGTGTGTGCTGTATATTTCAGATGTTTTCACACTCTATATCTGGAGCACGTTGCATTGTTTATTTTACTTGACGTCACTATAACAGAAATTGATGCCAAGCTCAGAGAAACGCTGTGGCAAAAATAGGACAATAAATCTGCTGCATCTGCTTGACAGAGGAAAACTCATTATCAGGTATATTTGCACTTTTCTCTCGAGCGCAGTTCCCAGGCATCTGTGTGTGGATTTAAGAGAGAGAGAGCGAGAGTGTGAGCTGCCCACAGAGCAGATGTGCTAAATTACTGCATTCATGTTATGATTTAGGTTGATGTGTGATACAAACTGATTGCTTACTCATGACACAATCTGTCTTTATAATGTGGGGATTTATATGTGTGACTCTCTGTATAATGAGCGATACACCATGTGTTGCGGGCGACACTGTAACGGGTGCCTTATAAAGAGACTTCTTAGATAATTGTCATATTAAGTCTGTGTCCTTTCATTCGTGCCAAAGGGGCTTTTGGTCTGTGCTCAATTCTGGACTTAATAAAAAAATAAATGGAAAGTCAATGGACCATGGCAGTTCCAACAAAAGTCAAGCTGAGGTCCAATCAGGTGTCTACAGAATGAAGGATTCACGCATGGATTTGTATTTTTAGGGATGTTACTCTCTCTCTTGTTTGGAGAGGATGACTGTGTGTGTCAGTAAGAATTTGAGTTGTTCTGCAGTTGCTGCTGCCTGAAGTAATTTCTCACTAAACCACAGGGGATTTTCGATAAAGCACTCACTCAGCTGTCGGCAGCACTACCACTGTAATTCTGCAAATACAGTTTTTACAATAATACAATTAGTGTAATACAAGAGTGTTTTACTATTTGAAATAAAACGTGATTCCTGCTGGCAGTCGTGTGTGTGATCATATTTGACTGCTTTACAATGTGTTTCAGTATTTGCTCACTCAATTTGAGTGGATTTCTCAAGTACAATGATCAATTATTGAGACACACTGAATAGTGACTACAGTATTGTGAGTTAATGTGTCTGCCTCTGTCCCTCAGGACCTGTCGGCTCTGCAGTGTGAGGTGTGTGTCCTGGTGTTTTCAGTGACTGACAGGCGTAGTTTCCACCGCACTGCTCAACTCCGACTTCTCCTGAGAGAGACCCAGCCCCAAACTCCCATCATCCTCGTGGGTAATAAAAGTGACCTCGTTCGCACACGTGAGGTCCCCTCTCAAGGTATGTGGAACCATTCATATTTTCTTATTAAACGTATTGCCCTTTTCCTCACCTGCATCGTGGTGTTTCCTCTGTAGTGGCTTTCATTCTCACAGTTGGTGTTGACATTTTCGGCTCTTTATATTTATCTCTAAACACTAGCATAGGGTAGAATATGTGAAAATGTAAATGTCAACGTATCAGCTTTATCGCAGTGTGGGAGTGTGGAGAGGGTTGCAATTTCAGTTCAGGCTGGAGAGCATTCACTGTGAGTGCACTGCATCTTCACATTCATGCTGTTTTACAGTGGACTGCTGTGCAGCTATGTCAAATTACCTCTTGGCTTCAACCCTTCAGTATTTACCTTCATTATTGAAAATGACTTACTAATTAAGCAACAATCAAAGTTAAACATCCGTTGCTGTTCTGGGATCAGCTTTATCAGGCACCCATAGTACCCACCTCAAAGGTAAACGTTTCTAATGAGATTCCCGAGGTCCATTTCAGCCACTATAATCCGATCACAGAGTTAATATTCTGTTTGTGTGCCACCGACAGCAGGCCGATATCCTATCATTTAACAGAGTCACACATTTCTATATTGAGTAAGGTTCAGGATGTTGAAAGGTTTTAGTGATGGAGAAAACATCTCGGAACAGGCGGCAACTACAACTGTCCATGCCATTCTGATTCAAATGTTTAAATTCATATTCATATCACATTTTCCCAACTGAGCCCTGTCCACATTAAGTGAGGATCTAAGTGGACAGGGCGAAGATTTCAGAACAGAATTACAGAAATCTCATGTTAACGATGCTGATGTTTTGCAATTTAGTCAGATAATAGTGTGTTTTTTTGTGGGGACAAACTATTGCAAAAAGTTGATTAAGAAAATATATTTTCATGGCCTTTAACACTGTTTACAGTAAACTGTCTTCCTCCTTGTTTGCTGTCAAAGTCTCCGCTTTCAACAAGTCTATAAAAGATGTAGCAACATTTTAAATTATGTATAAGGCACTCTTATATGTTTTGTTTTTTTCAAATGACATTTTGTTGGTTATGACTACAGAGCGCTATTAAATCATTTAGGTGAAAAACATCTAGTAGCCTACTAGTTTAGTAGTAAATATACTAGATGTTTTTTTACCCCTTGTTGGCTTGTTTATTAAATTGTTTTAGTGTTGGAGTTTGTTTTATGGTGGTGAAGAAGAGGTATCATTTTCTGTTTTGGTATAAATCCCGCTAACAAAATATATTGAGTGAACATGGCTGCAGTCAGCTGTCACCTTAAATATACAGCTTAGCTTTGTGAAACTTCCTCCTCTTCTCCCGTCTCCTTCCCTTCTCTTACCTCAGAGGCCATGTCCAGCGCCGCCCTCTTCAACTGTCTGTATCTGGAGATCTCTGCCTCTCTGGACCACCGTACCCCGGAGCTCCTGGAGTGTGCGGTAAGGCTCGCCAGGGGCCAGTCCCCGTGGCCCCCCGGGACCACTGCGGAGGACATGATCGGCGAAGGCCAGCGTGAGAGCATAACCTCCCGTGCCAAACGTTTCCTGTCCAGCCTGGTGCCCCGGTACCCGCGAGAGAGAGACGTGGGAAAGTTCCTGAGACAGAAGTCCCGCTCGTGCCACGACCTGGGAGCGCTGTGATTGGGCGGCGCCGCATGGAGCCAAATTGTTAAAGTAGTTACAGAGGTAGCTGAAAGTGAAAAACAGAGGATGTGTGAAAGTGCCCGAGGGATGGCAGGACAATGTTATGAGTGAAGATCATGTACATCCAGAGGAACAGAGGGAAAAATAATAATGTTAGTGATGATGTTTAGCCATAGAACGATAAACACATTTTGTACTCAAGACTAAGCAGCATACAGAAGAAGATAACATACTGTGGCAGAACACATGTAAATAAACTAAAGTAGTGATACTTACTGTAATGCCACCCTGATAGCTTTGAGAGCTAAATAAATGGATTTTTTTGAGTCTTGAGAAAGTCGCTGCATGGGTTCCGTTATTACAAAGTTCACATTATTATTATGACAATGAAGCATTTATCTCATTTAACAACTGCTTAAGCCCAGGTTAGAATCATGACCACACACATTCAGAACTCATTAGTGGGTGAGACTTTTCTGATGAGTCATGTTGTGTTTCTTGACACCGAGCTATTGTAGTCTCCATGGGGATGGTAAGCAGTAAAATAATCAAATGCCAGCGAGGAGAGAGAAAGGGAATTAAAGACATTTATTGCAGACTTACAGAGCTCAGTGTGGCAATAAGAGAAGCAGCAAAGGAGAGAAAACAGATTATTGTATAGTGATTGTTGCCATGTTACGGTTGTCAAGGAGACATTGAATCACTGAGACATACATATTATGTCCATCTCAGTTCTTTTTCCATACCTCTAATCCTTGTGCTGCATATAGATTTACGGATAGGAAGGCTGATTCCCATGCAGTACCATTTTATTTTTAAACACAAAATTCAACTCCAAATTAAAATGCAGAGGATTTTTGTCAGATATCAGCTTGACTACACTCATCTGTATCTCACTCTACCCTCAGCACTTCCATCCTCCCACTTACACCCACATGTGAACAAAGACTTAGCACACCATAGGTCGCTAAAGCCATAATTTGTTATGAAAAGGGAGAGCTGTGCTATAATAGAAATACAAAATAAAATGGTGGCATGATATTCTGACTCATTCCCTTGGCTGCAAACTGCTGGAACAGATTGAAAGGTTAAGATTTGGCATCGTCCACATGGGACACAGGCTCCCTCTTGTGGCCAAGTTGCGGTCCCACAACTGAGCACACGACAGATACATGGAAGTGGTTGAAATGAGAATTAGAAAGGGGGAAATGTAGAAATTGAGTTGAGTTGCAGCTCTCTATTCTAGTTTATACGACATTAGCAGAGCCACTCACACATAGGTTATGCACCTGTGTTACGGCCTGGCTCATAGACTTCAACAAAGATGGGAGACCAGACAAGTGTAACAAAAAGCATATTTATTTACTATAACCAAGACCAAAGGTCTTCAAAGAAACCTAAACGTGGAAGTCAGTTATCAGTAATGATTGCGTGTATGGGTGTGTGAAAATGTGCAGAAACAAAGACGCGGCCGTGTCCAACAGAAGAGTGAGAGGGCAGTATGGGTTGGTGTTGGCCTTTTATATAGATGTGTGGCTCATCAGGTTGATCACCTGAAACACAAAGAGCCAGCCAGCAGAACACAAAGACAGAGACCTCTAGTGGAGTGGAGGGGGTTGTAACAACCTGTCATGCAAGGTATCAATATGACTAACCATATATTCAGATTGTATATGTGGGTGTTGTCAGGGCTTTGACATAATTGAAAGGAGATCTGGTTGTCATCTGCATTTCTGAAACAATGCTGTTGATAGTAGAGCATGCAACAAAACTATGCATGTCAAACATGCAAATGAAGTAAGACCATATGAATGACATTTAAGCTATAAAAATGGGTGCATCAACACATATGCAGTGCTTATGATATACACCTGAACCGCTTTTAGAGGTATCATTTCAAACCTTTAACAACTATTTGCTGATTTTGAACTTGATCCCAGCATCTCATGACAGCCAAAAAAACTCAACCTTCAAGTTACCATGACATCAACTTAACATCTTATTCAAAAAGATGAAATCATAATTTGACAACTGGCAAGACAAACATACTTGGGCACAAATCACAATCAGGATCCAAGTCAAGATTTTTGTAAATACTGAAGTCCAAACTCCTCCACTCTGATCCACCCCCACAGGCTAATGGACTTGCCCAAAAAAAACTCCAAATATACAGGAATACTATTCCTGTGGAGGAATACTAAAAACATAAATGTTTGCCAAAAACACTTCAAGTGAATATTGAAAAATGTTTAACTATTGCTTTTTCCAAATAATTTTCAAAAGTTACTGTGGAGTTATTTAGCTTTTTCTTGGCAGATTTGCGAGGGTCTGAACGGGATAAAATAACAACACAAGCTTTTAATTAAGAAGCTTTCTTTAATGGAATGATTTATGTATTTGAGAAATCATAGGGAGACTTAATCTACTGTAAGTGGCTTCTCATGGTAAACAAAGACACATCAGTGACAGAACGTGGAGCCTAAGAAGACAACACAAGGGTGAAAGGAGCCTTTCAGAGGCTGCAGGCCTGTAACTTCTTGTCAGCCAGCTTGAGAGACACCCAGGTGTTGAGCATGGAGGCCCTCAGCTTGCACCACACCAGATGATCGGTCAACCCGAAAATCTGCGCGGCAAACTGAGCAGCGGCCTCAGGGGAGAGGATGGTCGAGCAGCCGAGACCTGAAGGAGGAGGAGGGGCCTGGTTATTAGAATGAAAAAACTAACATGTGGACAAACAATTCAAGACAGGAAGTGCCATACTCACCACTTGGCATACGCAGGGATGACCAGACATCTTGTGCACCCCAGTCTGGAGTGAG
This sequence comes from Notothenia rossii, assembly GCF_949606895.1. Classification (NCBI taxonomy): domain Eukaryota; kingdom Metazoa; phylum Chordata; class Actinopteri; order Perciformes; family Nototheniidae; genus Notothenia; species Notothenia rossii. Next base: position 84,820,342 of record NC_136912.1, on the reverse strand, counting down.
AGGAGGGCAGTTGATGACCGGGTACGCAGTGTTTCCAGACATCACCGGGCCGAGGCCGTTACTCCTGCCGGCCACAGCCACAAACACGGTGGGTACGCCATCACCTGAGGACAAGCATACAGATATTATGACATGACAGGCAACTAAATACCTACTTTTTTTTTAAAAGATACATAAAATAATACACACCTTCATATTCAGCTTTGATGCGGAGTGTCTCATCCGGACCTTTGTGTGCCGAGGTGACTCTCAGGATGCAGGGGATCCCTAAAGAGCTACAGGCCTTCTTGATTTTTTCACAGTGAGCCAGGTCGGAGGTGGAGCCCATCAGAACTACCACCCTGCCTCCGGCCAGGGGCTCCAGCAGCAGCTAGAGACACAGCACAGCAACCATTAGCTCCATACAAGGCCATGTTATTGAGTAAGATTGATACTGCACTATGGGCAGCAAATGTAAATATTGACGGTTCAACCAGCAAAAGGCCCAACAAAACTGGTATTGGCCTGGCTGGCTGTATAATCCCTGGACAGACTTATTGTCCCAGTCTAGCCCTGAATATAATCAACTTTGTTTGGATATGTTATACTAGGTTGACTAAAAGTAAACAAACAGACTGTCATGATATCTCAGTAGGTTGGATTTTAAGTGTACCTTGACCCTTTCGGAGACCCACTCAAAGTTTCTCTTCACCATCTGCATCGCCTCAGGGGTAACTTCTTTCAGGTCTCGGTACACCTAGTAATATGGGAAAACAACTCACTTTTAGCCTTTATATAAAGTCATAAAGGTGTCAAAATTAAATAGATATACCAAAGAGAAGGCCTGACCTGCTTATCCTTCTGCTGGCTCCGATCTCCAGCCGGCCACAGCCTCCATGAATCATTGTCGATCACATCAGCGAGGACAATCTCCTGAGTCTTCACATTCACGCCAAACTCGATCTAATAAACAAAAATGATAAACCCCGATTGTGAAGCATTTAAAAAGAGTTCAGTAGTCGGAGTTCACAACAGGAAATCCGAATGACCAGCAGAGGGCAGCGCTGCACTGCATACCTTCATATCCACCAGTGTGCAGTTCTGAGTGGCCCAGGACCTCTCTAGAATCTCAAAGATGGCCACAGTGCTGCGATTCATGATGTCCACCTCACACTGACCGATAGTGAGCCCAGCCAGAGAGAATTTTGACTCCAGCAGCTGCTCCTCTGACCACTGAGGGTCATTGGCAGCATCATCCTGTGGCAGAGAGCAACATATTACTTAAAATGGATGAGTTTTGACATGTGGAAACAATTATTTAAGCCACAGCACATACAGAACCGCATTGAAGGCAGACTCACTTTGAAGAACATCTCCATCTTCAGGGGGGAGAAGCGGTAGCCTTCCTTTACTCCTGGGTTTCTCTTGAGGAAGGATCCAGTTGCCACTCTGCGACATACCCACTCAATAGGAATCATCTCACAGTGGGTGGCAATGAACGCTGTGTCTGAGTGGTTCCTTACAAAGGCAGTTTTAATGCCTGGAAGAAAGAGTAGATATTAAAATCAGCTTCATACATTTACACAGCCAGACCTCCAGTATCAAGAGCTGTGAAGAAAGCCAAGTCAAAATGTTATCAATTAGGGTTGATTTATAAAAGAAAAAGATGAAACACCAGTACCAGTTTGAGTTTGTGGGATGTCCCTAATTAAATATTAAATGTGGTTGGTCACGTTCTGGTGAATTATCCGAGTCACAAGACAACCTTTACCACACTCACGAGTGGCATGTCGGGAACACTTACCCAATTAGTGCTAAATTAAAGCAAAGGTGTGGCTCATTTTGGAGATCTGGGTTTCTTTTTTTTGTTGTTGACCAAATGTCAAACAAGCCCCACACACACATCAACGTTGTTAGTTGTGACACGAGATCAGTGTTTGTTGTTAGGGGGAGGGGATCATTTTTATTTCAGAAAACTCAAAACATTTGAATTTGATAAGGAAATATGTGCGGGAGAACTAACCAAAGAGAATATATTAATGAATCATAGAGCAAGTATGCCCTCACACACTCACAAATCTAAAGAACATTTCTCAACGTAGGAAAATGGCCTCAGGGTGAATAACGTTATGACACTTGTAACTGCTGCAATCTTCACCTGGCAGCAGCAGAGTACTTTTTGAATGGATCAGTCAAATCCAATAAACGTGTCCTCACCAGAATCCTGCAGCAGCTTGAACACGGAGCTCGTTGTTTTGTTGGCGATGGCAGCCTTTCCTTCCATCTGGTCTTTCCTCACGGCATTCCCCGCTGTGATCTGGTCTTTGGACTGAACCAGAACCACTCCAGATTCACCCTCAATTTCAAAAATCTGCTTCGTCTTTCCCTCATGTAGCTTTTTACCAATCTTCAACTCTGTAAAACACACATACAACAGACAAAAAACATGCCCAAATTAGATCACTGCGCATTTTAACACAATCTCCTAAATATCCATTTTAATGTAGCACTGTACCTGCGGAGGCCATGGTGGTGTTCTTCAACAACCGAAAGTCCTGAAAACACAAAATGAAAACTGACACTACACTTGTAAAAGTTTCAAGATGAAGAGGCAGCAAGAGGAGTGCGGGCAGAAGAAGAAGGGAAGTACGTGATCTGATAACCAATCACATCCCTTTGCTTATCAAGACAACCAATCACAGCAGAGCGATGCTCAACACGTGGGGGGGAAATGCTAAAACCCCAAATATTTGCAAGTAGATTTTTTTTGGAGTTTATCCACTAAACTGTCCCCATTTTCTCTTTGACAAACAGATTGATTTTGATCAGAGAACGTTATCAAGAGAGAACAACCCACCGCTCGACAGAATCGATCATTTAGATGAGTTTGTGGCACACCACGTGTTTCCGCGTGTGTTTGATAGATCGCGTGATCGATGTATCTTATATCAGCTACTGTTGCATGTTTCTGCTAAACTAAAACTGCACTAAGTGATTTACTTGTTACAAAGTTTGTGTTCACAACTCGTGATTCCACTTCAACAATGTCAGCTGAGTTCATGTGGCTTTAACAAACAACGGTACACGTGTTCGTTCAATGCTATCAGAACTAGTGTAGGAAAACGCAGGAGACTTGTTAACCACCCGGTTACCGGAGGACCGAGACTCACGAAGGCCTGATGGAGTTTGAGGAGAACGGTATCGGGGAGGAGTGCGGGGTTTTCGGCTGTGTGGCGGCCGGAGAGTGGCCCACGCAGCTGGAGGTGGCTCAGGTCCTAACTCTGGGACTGGTGGCGCTACAGCACAGGTAAGCCACAGAAAGGTTTGTGTAATGTGAAAATAATGCAAAACCACTTTCTAGTTATTAAGTCCTAAATTATTTAATTATAAGAGCTAAAAACCGCTTATGTTAGTTAAAGTTCAACAGGGGTGGAAGATGTTTTTTGACTCCTTATAAAGTTAAAAACAAAATAAGAAGTTTATAAGCTACAGCAAACTAAATAAACAACTTAAAGGTCCCATGTCATGGCCATGTCTACTGATCATAATTCCATTGTTGAGGTATACTAGAATATATTTACATTGTTCAATGTTCCAAATTCACATTGGTTTCTCATACAGAATCTCTGTATAGTATGTGTATTCACATACTATGTATGTCTATCTATCTATCTATCGAAGTTAAAGTAGGCTTTTTTCAATCCCACACTGAAAAGTCAACATTTCTTCAGTAAACTTAGCCAACGTGATCAGTAACATATCTACTATAAGTGGCTACATAAAGTTAATCACAAACTAAATATTTGGTAGCAGAATCACTAAAGTACTATAGGATGTAGAGGTGTGCAAATAACCTATTAAATGATCTGCTGTTGAATGTATTGTCTATAAAAATTCCAGAGTAAGAAAAACAAGCCCATAAAGATATCTTCAAATCGTTTTTTAAATTCCACAAAAAAAGTCCAAAACAGCTATTTAGTTACTCAAATTACAGAAAAGCAAAACATTATCAAATTTGATATGCTTGGCATCATGTCAAAATTAGTTCTTAACATAATTTCTTAATAATTGATTAATTGACAAGAGGTTGCAGCTTTTATAAGATGACATACAATCTCTTTTATAAAACAGAATTAAACTGTATAATCTGATTTTCTCACAGCTCAGCAGCATTGTGTCTTTAAACTCCTACAGTCTGTTAAAGAATAATATCTTTAGTTTACCTTGGTTGCAACATGTTTTTTGTACTGTATCACATGTGTGAGTAGGTGTTACCTCTCTCTGTGGGGATGGATTAGGTGAGGCTATTGAACAGACTGAATTGATCTTCATTATCGGGATGTGATCCTGCTCTTCTTTACATCCAGCCTCCATGTTATCACAGCCAGTCACCCGTTTTTTGACTGGTGTCTGGAGTGTGAAGTCTGAAAAAGAAACAAATAAAATCAGATTGTTATCCTTGAATTACATGGATGCTGTTATTTGTTTTTTTTTTTTAAAGTTTTGTTTATACAATATTTAACATTCTCATGGACGAGCAATGTTTCTGTTTCTTTTGGTCTGATTGCCATCATGAGTTGTGCGTCCTGTCAGTAGTTACAAAAGTACCCTTATCTAAAATGTAATTACGTGGCTCCACGGCAAATCAAGTGACCCAATCAGAAATACAAAGACTTCTGTCAGTTGTGGACATCATGCGACATACACAGTGACTTAAAGAGGGAGGCACATTTCAAACCTTGATCCACAGCTTTCCTCTTCATCCTTCTGTTTGCTGAATAGATAACTTCTGTCTTTACACGTGTTACACAAGAGCCTGCAAACAAAATACATTCTCAGTTACCATACATTCTTTACTAGCAAAACAAACTCTTTTTTGTTGTCTATTTTCAATGGATTTAAAGGATTTTAGATATAAGATAAATAGCCATGCAGACAGTTGTGTTGGTTAGGCATTGCTGAGATTTATTTTCCTCATCTTGTACATGCAATATAAACGATTGCCAAGGCCGTGCCCGTAGGTGAAAATAAATCTAGTTAACACTTGGTCTGAGCAGAAATGTTTATCAGAAATTCGAGTAATCCAACCCTTTTAAAAATGCCACTTATTGGTTGAAGATTGGGAGATCCAGAAGATATGTTAAATCAAAAACAAAGCTTAAATGTTTTTGGCTGCTATCTCTGCTTCTGTAGGTTTAATGATGTGTTCGTGGTAATTGATAGCAGACAGCTATATGTGAAATGTTTACATCAAACATCTGGACACTAAGTCTTAATGAATGAATGATATTGGACTCACTCATTAATCTCTGCTGTTGATCAAAGCGTAGCTCCTGGAGTGCATGCAGCCTCAGTTCTTCGTGGTTCGGTGTGACATCGAAGCACATAGATGAGACCGTATCAGAACCACATGCTTGGTCCTCAGTTCCTCCTGCCATTGTGGTCACTGCGTTCATCTTTCTCAAATGCACATCTACATGATTGTTCTCCTCACGGACCCCCAACATCGTGAGTCTGTCTGATTCTGCCTGGTGGTCCGCAGTTCCTGTGTTCTCCTGCGGTGAGCCATCACTTGTGCGATTCATAATGGCATCCACCTCATCGTAGAACCTCATAAGGCGCCTAGGGTCAGCTTCTTCACCCTTCCCCCTCTGAAGGGAGCGGTAAAGGTACTTGAGGTTTTTGTACTTGGTGTGGCACTGCTTCCAGTCCCGCTCAATGCCTTGCTGCATTAACCTGTTGGAGATCTGGACAAAGATGTCTCTCTTTCTAGTCGAGCTCTCCAGCTGTTTGCACACTCTCTCGTCGGACCAGACTCGAATGAGCGCTCGCACCTCCTGGTCACTCCAGTTTCGGCCCGTGTCTGACACCGTGACCACGTGGAACTGCTCAGAGCTGGACGGATCCGTGAGTGCAAGATGGGCATCTGGGGGGGAATAGAAAACGATTAAAGAAAGAAAAGATGACATATATATACTTTCAACTGCTCTTGTTATTCACATGGCGTACTCTACCTGTTCCTCTCCATCTTGCTTCCATGTGTCCATCAATATCATAATCATCACTGTTTTCATCTGAAAATAAGAATTTGATAAATTGATTGTTCTTTTAGGTTTAATTACAATACGACCAATTACACTTAGGGTTGCTCAATTGATCATATTTTAATCGCAATTCCGATTTTGGCAATGGAAAAACAACATCATCGAAATAAAACGATTATTTGTATTGGTTTTTCAGTTGAATTATACTTAAAGTTCAGGGTAATCAACTGTTAAAAAACATACTGTTCACATTTTTTTTTAAATGGATAATCGTTTTTAATAATCGTGATCTCAATTATTGACCCAAATAATCGAGATTATGATTCTTGCCATAATCGAGCAGCCCTAATTACACTGCAGACTGAATACACACCATCGTCAATTTCAATCACAACTTCACTTTCTGAGGCCGATGTCTGTTGCCTGTCTGCTCCAAGTTCTCCCTCATACAACCTCTTCTGCATCTCCACGCTCCCGTTTTCCAGCCCCCGGTCCAGTAGAATTGCCTCCACCTCATCAAAGAACTTCATGTATTTCCCCGGGCCTCCTGCGCCGCTGCCTCCAACAGCGTGAGCGCTTTTGGCTGTCTTGTAATCATATTTCAAGTTCTTGTATTTAGTTCGACATTGTTTCCAGTTGCGTACCACCCCAAAGTTTCTCTGCATCTGACGGGCCATCTCCTGGAAGATGGATTTGTTGCGCAGCGTGCACTTCAAGCGCTCCCGAATGTGCCGGTCAGCCCAGACGCACAGCAGCGCTCGCACCTCATCGTCCGTCCAGTGGCGCCCGCTCTCTTCAGCCACACTCGCAGTGTAAGGAGTCTGATGGATTGGACTCTTGATACCTGTACACAAATTCACAAACTGTTATCTTTTTTTATCACAATTCTTTTTTTAACTTTTAACCGAATTTTAGATTGTGTTTCAAATGTTTAGAGCAGGCAACAGTTTGACTGACATGCTTGTTTTATCGACCAGTTGATTTAAAATACTAAAATGTTGAAGTCAGGATCATCTGCGCTTCAGTTGGGGTTGATCCTACATTTACCTTCCTGTATTGGGATAGTGACTGAGGGATGGTAGATTCCTCTTTGATTACCCACATCTTCCTCCTCTTCCTCCCAGCTGTCCTCTGGCCTTGCATCCACTCCTGGGTTGTAGTTTGCTGAGGTGCCTGCTGCTGCGTCTGGCTTCCTGCTCTGGAGTCCCAGGCTCCTGCACTTGGCCTGACACTCCCACCAACTGCGCACAACACTGAGCCTCCTCAGACGCTCTGAAATCAGCTCAAATGTGGCTCTGCTCTCTGCTACGTGCTGAGCTCCCACCTCGTCCCACACTGTCATGAGAGCCAGCACCTCTGCCTCCCCCCACTGCCTCTCCACCGAGCCTTTTTCCTCTGCCACCTCCCTATCACCTCCTCTTTGTCTCTCTGCTCCTCTCTCCATGTTTGAGCTGACCTGGAAACGCTTTCTTTTCCCCAATCCGTCTGTCTCTGCTGCCCGGTTCCCCAGGCAACCAGGCGGTTAAGCCTGAAAGCAACGCCTCCATGCTGAAAAGCTGCATCACCACTGGCTTAAGCTGTGTGCCGAGGGGGCGGGACCAACTGTAATCCGAGAAGCAGCTTGGTATACAGGCTGAATCTGCAGCAAGGCGGCTCTCCCTATATGGCATCTCCACAGTGGAGAAGCAGACGTTTCTGTTTTTGTCTGTTACTCACTCCTGCTTTATTTTGCTTATAAAAACCAGTTTGGTTTGCCTCAAGGCTCATATTTAGGTTGATAATTGAACATGTTTATTCATGTTTTGACTTGCAAAAATACACTGAGGGATAATTAATTGTAAAACGGACTTTCTACTGATATATTTACACAGTTTTTTAAATTGTACATGTGATTGTTTGTGTCTTCTCAGGGGTCAGGAAAGTGCCGGGTTTGTCGTGAGTAATGGAGCCAGTCCGCCTACATACACGACCCACAAGGTAACATTGGTTATGATCAGAAGCTTATAAACAAACCAGCAAAGTGTGAGTTCAACTCTCATTATTTAAAAAAAAGCAGGAAACATTTAATCTACTTTTCATTAAAGTTGCTATGTAAATATAAATTGTCACAAACATATACACAAAATGACAATGATTTATCTTATTATACAATTAAATGTATCTTGCTGTGTTTTATGTGAGCACCATTATACACCAAAGCCAATTTCTTGTTTGTGTTAACCTACTTGGCAATACAACCAGATTTTGACCTCCTTGGTTGTTTATGTTTGTGTTGGTTTGTCCATCAGATTGAGACCTGGTTTTCCACTCTACAACATTATGGCTGCACAACACTTTTTTAACCTTTTATTGTTAGTTGTGTCACTGAAAACATCTCTCCAATTCATCGTGTTTTTCTTTTTCTAGGGAATGGGATTAGTGAGCACTGCTTGCCCTCCAGAGGCTCTTCTGAAACTGCGCTCTGGTAACCTGGGTATTTGTCACACTCGCTATTCAACTACTGGGTTCTCAGAGCTGCAGAACTGCCAGCCCTTTGTGGTGGATACACTGCACGGCAAGATCGCAGTAGCACACAATGGAGAGCTGGTTAATGCTCTCGCCCTGCGGAGAAAGGTGAGGATGGCCCCTTAACTCACTTAAACTGTTATTTATCAATGGCCCTTCCTAGGTCACCGAAATAAAATCTTTGTTGAAGGAAAAAACAAGGCCTTTTATATATAATGTTTCTTAAAACTATTTAATCTATCAGTGTTATTGTGTGTCATAACTTTATTTAAAACATGAACAAATAAAAGCAAGGAAATGGGCATTAGCTGGCGTGAAATAACACTTGTTTAACAGTATTGTCTGAATCTCTATCCATATATTTTCTCTGAATCGCTCATTGTGAATTTGCTGTGTAGGTAATGCGTCACGGAGTGGGCCTCTCCACCAGCTCAGACAGTGAGCTCATCACCCAGCTGCTGGCACTGACTCCACCTATGGAGGAGCGGGACGCACCAAACTGGGTCGCCAGGTCAGTGTTTGGACTCCATGCTGGATAAATGCAACAAAAGCAAATATCCTATTCGATTTTACATTTTTTTTTTTTTTTTCTAGAATAAAAAATCTGATGAGTGAGACCCCTACATCGTACTCACTGCTGGTGATGTTCAAAGATGTTATCTATGCGGTGCGTGACCCTTACGGAAATCGCCCCCTCTGCATTGGACGGATTGTTCCCGTCTCTAAGCTGCACTCAGGTATTCAGATTGTGTGACCGTCACAACAGAGACACTGCATGTTTGTCCTAAAAAGACCCTAACTACTACTACTGATAAACACAGGATATCACAGGAGCTTATCAGTGCTCAGAGCATTATTTCATCGGAGGTCAGAAGTGTAAAGTTGTGGATGATTAACGTCATTCTTTGTCTCTGGTCCGGTGCAGGAGAGGAGGACACCGAGGGCTGGGTCGTGTCATCAGAGTCCTGCAGCTTCCAGTCCATCGGAGCCAAGTCAGTTCTTGCCTCACATGTCATATCTTCTACATTATAATAGAAGTGTTGTGGGTTTTGACCATTTCTCTCATTTCTGGTTCTCAGGTATTACAGAGAGGTCTTACCAGGAGAGATAGTGCAGATATCCAAACACGGAGTCAAGTCTCTGAGTGTCGTCCCGCGCCCTGAGGGAGACCCCCCCGCCTTCTGCATATTTGAATATGTTTACTTTGCCAGACCGGACTCTATTTTTGAAGGTTTGAATATTTTTTATGGACCATTATTTATAGCTCAATTTCTCTTTTGTTTTTTATTCTTAAAATATAGAGAATATGCTAACCTCCTTATTTTTGCCCTTTGAAAAAGATTGACATATATTGAAAACATTTATATTGTTAGTTATGTAAAAGAACAACACGAGAAGAACATATATAAGACATGTATTAGAAATATCTGCGCCATCTCAAAACAGATTACCCATAAAACAATACAACTGATTTAATTACTGTAAGTATCATGTAGATCAAATAAAGTGTAAAGGATTTAACTTGTGGGGGATACATAAGCTAAATAAAACACAGATTCTAAATATGGTATGTTAAATAAAATACCATTTGTTAAGTTTTTGGAATTAAAATGTATGTTGAACAATGAGGCCTTTGTAAAAAGTGATAAATAATCTTTTGAATAACTGCTTCAGACCTCTCTGGTCTGAACTTTTTAACTTTCTTGTCAATTATTAGAATACTTTGTGTATTAAGTGTTGCAATTGAGTATTTCCTACCTCTTTGCTGCAGGGCAGATGGTGTACACCGTCAGACAGCGCTGTGGTCGGCAGTTAGCCATCGAGGCTCCAACAGACGCAGACGTGGTCAGCACTGTGCCAGAGTCTGCAACTCCTGCAGCCCTGGGCTACGCTCAGCAGGTCTGTGTACAAGCTGTCTGCTCAAACTCTGTAAAGAAATGCTGTACTACACCCACCTCCTGATTTACATCTGTCCTTACAACACTTTGTATCTCTTCTTTTCCCCCTCTCACAGTCTGGGCTTCCATACGTAGAGGTTCTGTGTAAGAACCGCTACGTCGGTAGAACGTTTATTCAACCGAATACCCGCTTGAGGCAGCTAGGAGTTGCCAAGAAGTTTGGGGCTTTGACCGACAATTTTGCTGGGAAGCGGGTGGTGCTCATTGACGACTCCATCGTGAGAGGCAACACCATCGCCCCCATTATAAAACTGCTGAAGGAGGCCGGTGCGACGGAGGCGAGTTGACTTGAGATGTCACACACACTCCTGTCTATATGCTGATATGACACACTAAATGTTTTAATGGGGGTTGATCTGTGGGCAGGACAATGATCAAAAGCAAAAACTTAAAAACACAAGAAATGCACATGCCGCTTAACACTTTAGGTGAAGTTAAGAGGGTCTTCCAACTAACTCACCCGGACCAAAGTCTGACCTTTCATTGTGTCATTGACAGGTTCACATCAGGGTTGCCTCTCCACCGATCAGATACCCCTGCTACATGGGCATCAATATTCCCACCAAGGAGGAGCTCATCGCTAACAAGCCCGAGTTTCAGGACATTGCCGGATACATTGGTAAGAACTAATATAACTCATACATCTGTCTGGCAAAGCTGTACAATTAAAAAAAGAAAAAAAGAAAAAGGTTTTTGACAGTTTTTATATCAGGGCCAAATTATTCTAGTTGTAAAAGTACTGTACTGAAGTACAGATCCATGGTACTTGAGTATTTCCATTTTCGGCAACTTAATACTTCCACACACTTCTTTACATTTCAGAAGGAAATATTAGATACAAGTTTTCCTTCTACTCATAGTTGAAGTGTTCTGTGTTGAAAAACTATCCTACATAAGCTAAAAGAAAAAACTAAAGGAACGTGCTGCAGAAATGCTATTCCAAAAGCATCATGTATAATTATTCAAGCACTGACAGGGAACAAGCAACAAGTTCATTTAGCTTATAATACTTAATAATTCTTAAAGGTGGGGTATGTCATTTATTTCAGAAACACTTTTTGTTATATTCCATGGAATTCTCTTAACATCCCGATAGCAATGAATATATTAAATACTTTGACAAAAAATCCATAAAAAGATGTGTGGAAGCCGTGGCACTTTAAAAAGCACGACCAATCATTTTAGCCGGCCCGGCTAAAATTACTGGATGGCCTCCCTGCCTGTCAGCCTTCCATCTGTGCACAAACTTATCTCGTGCTCTCATTGGTCATGTGCGCGTTCGTGTGTGTTGGAGGAGGGGCTCTGTAAGGAAGTCTGAAGGAAGTGGCATATTTTTTCAGGTTGTGTATTTTCTAATTCTAGCGCACTCGAGCTGGTTTCTCCAAAGTTACATACCCCACCTTTAAGTGGTGTTTTGAATGCAGGACATCACATTTTTAAGTTTTTGTGCCATCTTCCCCACTTCATCTTTACTGCCTCATTGTGTCTTTAGTTCATCTCATAAATACTTGAACTGTTTGTGTAGGTGCTGCCAGTGTTAAGTATCTCACTGTGGAGGGCCTGGTGTCCGCCGTTCAGGAGGGAATCGCCTCCCTGAAGGAGAAGGACGAGATGATCAGCACCAGCAACACGTCCGGCAAGAGAGTGGGCCACTGCACCGCCTGTCTGACCGGGAAGTACCCAGTGGAGCTGGAGTGGTAACGCCATGACGACGAGCGACTGCAGCAGCTCTGTGGCTGTACTGTGGGCTACTAGTACTGCTGATGCATGTGAATGAAATCTCTGTGGACTGGAAAAGTGTTCAAGGATTTCAATACCGCTATCTGGGACACTAAAAGATGTATTATAGACAAACGGCATATTCTTTCTCTACAGAGTGTCATTGCCCTGCTCAGATGCCGTCATCTAACCTTATCATTTGGATGTTTTGAGGTGAGATTGTATGAGTTACTTAAACATGATAGGTGCATTTCCTGATTGCATCCAGCATGCCCCAACATTGGACAAGCGATTACATGTTCTGGTCAGCAGCCAAAATGCATTTAAGCCACCTAAAACCTGTGGCATACACATGACTACAGCTGCAGTTCCCCCTCAGAAAAGGCTGTCTTACTGCAAGGCATTATGTTGAAAATATTGTCAATAAGGTGGCTAAAGAATACTTTTCTCCCCAGCAGTACAATGCTTTGCCTTTTCTGCAAACTGAGGACATGCAGAGTTATATTCTGTATACACCGGCTGAAGTAGCTCATACAACCTTCACATCTAAACTCTTCCTTATGTTGAACATTTTACTTTGGATAACCTCCACTACTGAGTCTCTCCTTGCTGCAGTTTAGTCCGTTTACTTCCCTCATGTCATGCCTTTATTTGTTTTTGAAAGTTACCATGTAAATGAATTTTTCGTAAGTCTTTATACTAGTTTTCACATTCCATGTAAAAAAAGCACACAAGGCTCATGACCAAAAGAGAAAACATTTCTTTATTTTATCACGTTTATGACTTTCTCCTTTTGCCTGAAATTAACCATGCTTTTCTTTTTCGGTCTGACTGTTTTTTTTGTCTAAACTTTAATACTTGCATGAATATAATGGAAAGTTTAATAAACACAATAACTGAAAATCAAAGAATCTTATGGTTTTTTTCACAATCAGCATTTTGACACTGACAATTTTATTTGAATGAACAGATTAAAAAAAAAAACAGAAATATTATTAACTCAGGTATGTATCATAGCACAACAATTAAAAGGTTTAGAGAACTAAGAGTAACGATCATAATAACATGGATAGCTTTGACTTTTTGTATTAAACATCCAGACACCAACTTGGATAAGAAGTTAATGAATATGTGACAGCCGTTTAGAAATATAAAATTCAACAGATGCATTTACTGATCCAAGATCCTTGGCACACAGAGAAAAATCCTTTAAACAGGATCATTTAAGTGATAATTTGTTTCCTTTACACCAATATTTCATAAGCAACTTTCCTCAAAAAATGGTTTTCTTTCTTTTGTTGGCAGGCCGCAGTAATCCTTTTTCATCACCATTTTCTGAAAAATAGGGTAATGAGAACAAATCAATACTCGGAAGCACAAAAACAAACTTGGTAATCCCATCTTTGCCAGTAAAAGAAACAAATTTGAAACTAAGCCTTGTGATGAAATGAAAAAAAATTAAGTAATGGCTTAATATCTCAAAATAATGATTTAAGGCCACCTATCAATCCAAATCCAGTTTTTCATGTCTAATGTATACATACATGTCCCCTCGGTGTTAGGAGATTCTGAAAATTTCAGGAAAAAGATTCTCTCACTTTAGTCCTGACTCCTGATCCATTTATATAAATATATGTCTGAAATGAGCTGATCAGATTTTGGCCTTTTTGTGATGTCACAATGTTTTTTGGGGTTGTGTAAACAGTTAGCCAATAACTAACCAACCAACGTAACACCCGCCCACCTCATCACCTGAATCTCCTCCCAGATCATTGAGGGTTTTTTCAACCAAACACTTCTCAGAGGGGCGTGGCCAGCTGCAGCTCATTAGCCTTTAAAGCTTCAGATACAGAATCAGCTCTTTTGGAACAGGGCTGAAACAGAGGGGTTTATGGGATGCTACAATGCACGATCTGTTTGGTATTTCGAGCCAAACACTTCAGAGACATGTTTTGTATATATCTAAGATCTATAATATATTGTAGAAAAAGAGTATAATAGGGGACCTTTAAGTGTCTTTAAATCATGAGACCTGAACTCCATTCTATAGTATTTATCTCAAAGAATGACAAGCTGTCTCAAAATAATTAAATTTATTGAAGTTTCTAATTTTTTTAAAAACAGTCATTATTCCAGGAAAGTTTCTTGTATGACCTAATTTAACTTTTTTCTTTCGTCACATTGGCAGCAAGGGGGTTGCATAGAAAACCAACACTGTACAGAGTTCATTACAATCACCTGGGAGAGCAGCCATTGTTTCTTCTGTTCTCAAGTGAACTTCCTGTAGAAAAAAAGCGTAATAATGGGTCAAATTAATACAATGGCTCAATTTAAACATCAGACATAAATTAAGTATCCTGCAGTATAATATTGTGTTTTACAAAGCAGGCTCACCCATGTCATACAAATCAGCTGCAGACACATGGCGGCGCTGACTCATCCAGGTCTCCTGAGGTGCTGAGCGCTGCTGGGAGTGCTCATATTCATACGGAGCGAGACGGTGCCTCAGAAGCTCTTTCCCGTGCCGTGCGGACCCGGGAGAGGACAGGCAGAACTCGTCCTTGTAGCGTTTCGACTGGGGCTGGCTGTCCCAGTTTAACTCCCTGTGGCGTTTCCTCAGGACCGAGCGGTGCGGCGACAGGGCGAGAGCTGCAAGAGCCGAGGAAGAGGACATTTTGCTGGCCTCAGAGCTTCTCACACAGAAGCGGCAGGAAATCACATTAAACAAAGAGGACTTGTTCTGGCAGACAAACTTGTGGTAGAGCTTTATAAAGTCCTCGTCGAGCTTCTTTGGGGAGTGAGGGGCCCGCAATAATGGCAGGGTGGAGTCGTAGGAAAGGTTCCTCCGGAGCCTGTGGCGACGCTCTCCTGCTGAGGCTGACTGAGGGGAACGCAACTGTTGGTGGGGGGAAAGATGGGAGTCTTGAGGGTGGAGGAGCCTCAATAGCACAGTTGGCTGTTTTGGCGGGGTGGACAGTAATCTGGGTGTGGTAGGCTCTCTGGAAAAGCTTTCCACAGCATGTGCTCTGGGGCTTCTGGAAAAGGCCTGAGGTGATCTGAGGTCGGTCACCATCCAGGAACTCTTCCTGACAGGAGAGCCGTAGATGTCCAGTCTCTCTTTAACAGAGGGGGGGTCCGAAGCATACACAGGGCTGCCATCAGTCTGCAGTGGGTGTGCAGAAACAGAATACCTTCTAGACCTGAGAGACGCGTCCAAGGATGCTCTTGCAGCAGGATAGCAAGGTCGTGAAGGACTGACTGTGTAAATGGAGGGCTGTTCTTCCAGCTGGGATGCTTCAGAGACAGTGAAGGTCTCGTTCAGACAGCTCTCTGTTTGCATTGAAGTCTCATAGGCACCAAAGTCCATCGTGACCATGGGATGCTCTCTTCTCTCTCTCCTAGGAGACTGCTGCTGGACTTCCAAACCCTGAATTTTGTTAACTATCTTCAAGGGAGACCGATGGGTAGGTTCAGCAACAATGAACTGCCTTTTCACAGGGCTGTTGGTGTTCTCCTCCAGCAGCATCTGGTCAGTCTTATTTTTAGGTTTTCTGTTGGTGTAAATCAGTTGGACATTGAAGGTGTTGTTCAGATTGCTTCTGTTTGACTGCTTTCGCCATCTGCGGTACCTCCTCAGCACAGAGTCTGCGGCCTCAGAGACCTGCTGCCGATGGCAGGCCTGCCCTAATCGGCTGACCATGCTGGGGTACAGCTCCACTAGAGAACTGCCAAGATTCCTCAGGGTCATGTCCAGCTCTTCATCTTGGTCCTCAGGCTGGAAGTCTGTAAGAGAAATGTTTCTCTGACTCTTATCCAATGAGACCGCGGACAGGTGAGTCGTTTCATTGCTAGCCACCCCTTAAGGAGGAGAAGGGAACAAAAAACAATACCAGCAATTATATACTTTTTTTAATTGCAGGGTTTCTACAACCTTTAAAAGTAAAAGTCAAGGTTCCCACAATCTCTATCTGCCATGGTTTGTCCGCCCATTGCTTTCTTGCTCTTACCATCATCTTCCACCGAAATGTGTATAACGGAACAGGAGGCATCAGCCCTGCCATCTTGATGCGTGAAGTCTAACTGTTGAAAATAAAAATAAACAAAACATTAAAAGATACTAATATAGTCAAGACTGAACTGTTACAATAAACACAGAGGTCTATTTACCTGAGAGGTTCCTGTGATTTCCTGGGCTGTGTGGGAAGTAATATGAAAGCAATCAAATGAAAAAATATACAGTTTACAAAAATCTCTAAATAGCTATTCACGTTTTAGTTATGGATACTTACAGCTTATTGACTCCTCTCTCAACTCTTCTATGCTCTGAGGAGAAGATAAGTGTTCCATTATAAAAGCTGTACATATATAATTAATATGTGAATACAGTGGATAAACTGCCACCTAAATCAGATGATTGCATTGTGTGTCATGTGTGCAGAGTATGCTCAAAGCGACCCAAACCTTTGAATCCAGCTTGTCGAGCTTTATCTTTGACATATCCATGTAGCGTTCAAGGGCTTCATCATGCAAGGAGTCAAGACAAAAACAGATTCACAATTAGACAAGGCCACATGGCAATTCATTATAAATCCCTGACTTTTCACTATTTATTCATCTGTCAAATTTCTTGATTGATAATTTAGTCAAAAAAACTTTGACAAGTGGTAACAATTCTCAGAGCTTAAGGTTACATACAACCAACAATAAAAACAGAAAGACCTTCTTTTTTAGGGTCATTGCAGAAAACTGTACATTTTGATATATGATTTTTACAATTACCCTGTTCAATCATTCATTATTAACGGAGGTGGTAGAAGTACTCAAATCCTGTACTTAAGTACAAGTACTAGAGTGTAGGAAAGTAAAAGTAGAAAAGTTTTAGTATCAACATATACTTAAAGTACCAAAAGTAAAAGTACTCATTATGCAAATTGTCCCATTACAAAATAATATATATTCTATGTTTTGATTATACTTATTGATGCAAGTGTTTATCGCAGCTGTTAAAGGTGCAGCTAATCCCTTTTTATACTGGAGGGTAGCTTGTAATTCTACTCCAGGTGTAAATCTTATATTTAAGTGTTGTTTATATCTCACATCATTAATCCAAATCTTCAAAATGACGAAAGGTGTTAAATAATTGTAGTGGAGTAAAAGTACAAAGTAGCAAAACATTAAAAAACTCAAGTAAAGTACATATATATCTCACAATTCTACTTATGTACAGTACTTGAGAACACTTGAAGCACTGATTATTACATGTGTTTGTGGTCAATATGATCAGTAGTATGTAACAAAAGTCATCAATGCTGTACTGTAATGGTTTCTGTTAAACTCGTTAGTATGAAAACGCTGGGATAACCAATGGTATAACTTAATAAATGTGTAGTCAACTTACTACAGGCGTTGGTGTTGTAGAGGTCCAACCCTTGCCCCGCATCGAAGTATTGAACCTTCGAATACTGTTAAAAGCAATTGCAGAGGTAAACTATTAGTATTTTCATAATTTATCTCTGAAGATTAGTTAGTTAGTTCAAGCTAACGTCAGTTTTGCTACTTCATGCTAACAGTAACGTAGCCACTGCTATCCCGATAGCAAGCCTCATCAACACACCTTTTCTATGATTCGTTCCATTGACGTTTTGTAGTTAACTTTATTAGCAGATAGTTTTTGATCATAAAAACCGTCCATGTTGTTTAAAAATCCCGTTTTCTTGATATTGATGGGTAGTGACGGCAGCAAGGTACGGTAGCTGATGAAAAAAAACGGTCAAAATGATTCAAGATTCAAAATTATTTCTCCACGAAATAGAGACCAATGATTGGACAGGGTGGCCTTCACTGTTGCTAGGAAAAATTGCGTTCCAGAAAAGCGTTGTTGAATACTATAATTAAACGTTATGTAGAAACGTTGTATTTATATTGTTTTGCAGAGTTACACAATGTAAGTATAAATTATGTGTTGGAGGGGATGTGTGTATGTGTCAACATAGTGATATGCAACAACATTTAGTGCGCATCATTTATTTGGAGGGCAAAATGATTGCCCGTCTAGCGCCCTTTACTGCTGTTTGTCATTTTTGAAAAACATCAAACAATTTAAATGTACGATTTAAATGTTGTTGTTAAAAGAAATTGTTATACGTGAAAATATCCTAATGCTGTGATGAACGACAACAACAGAAGCATTTGAAATAGCCCTTAATATGACGTCATCTTCACGCGACAAACAATAACACGTTCCCAACGCCTCTTCATTCAAAAACAAAACCTCATTCGCTAAAACTGAACAATTTATGAATTACAATATGGTTTTCAGATATTGTTCTTGTCGGGATCGGCCCTAACAGAACATGGTATTGTATTTATTGAGGGTCTTTTCAGGATGGCTGCCCGGACGCTGCAAGAGCTGGTCTCTATCGCCGCCTCTCTGCACCCAGACCGGCCAGCTGTGAAGTATGACAGCGGCTCGGTGTCCGTGCTGCTGTACAGAGACCTGCTGGATCTCTCCTGTGAACTGTCTCATGTTCTACAAAAGAACTGCTCTCCCAATACCGGAGTGATTGGGCTGTATTGTTGTGATGATTTGTTTATTCCTGTCTGGATTCTGGGGTGAGTTCACTGATTAAGTTTACTACTCTCCTTCAAAACACAGAAGAATGAGTTTGTAGCATAAACAGTTTATGAATCTCTGCGCCATGTCATATGTTTAATGTACGGAATATGATAAGGGCCACATGAGAACATTATTTTGGGGTGACCAAAAGTAAAATATATGTTTATGTTCTAACCTTAAACTCAGTATTTTGATAAAAAGTCAGAATACTGGGAATAAAATCAGAATTATGAGATGAATGTCAGAACTAGACTCAATTTTGTTTTACTTTTTGTCACATCCCAATGTTTCTCATGTGGCCCTAATCCTCTTCCGTAGTAATGACTTCGGTGAGCAGTAGTTACATATGCAAATGATAATTGTTTTGTGTTGTTTGCCAGGATCCTGCAGACTCCTGCTGCCTATGTCCCACTGGACCCGGAGGCTCCAGGGTTTCTCTCTGCCAGAGTCATGACCCAGTGTGGCCTCAAGTACTGTGCTGTGAAGACAGACATGCTACAGGTTACTTAATATTTAATTAATATGAACACAAATACAACAATTACTTGTTGTGCAAACACTTGATAATGATCTATATACATCAGCAATATTGTTCCTCTAAAGATCAGGGTAGGCAGACCAAACCACTTTATTCCAGGGACCCAGAAGCTAACAATAATACATCTTCATATTTTGGGCACAATTTAAACTTAAAAAATGTACCTCTTTAAAGTGGATTTTGAGTTTTGACACGGTACGAAAGGGCCAACAAATACGTTTTAATCCAGCCCCCCCCTAGCTGTTATTTTTCTTTACTGGTGTAATGTAAATACATATCAAAACAAAATGATATGCAAAGAACGTGGGGGGTATTGGACAAAACTCTGAAACCTAAGTAAAATACAATTTCTGAGTTTGTTTCAATAAAGTGCAAATGGTATCTTCAAGCCTAAACATTGCCTTTTTTTAATGTTCCATGTAAATCCCTTTCTTGGCATACACACTTTAGTTGTCTCTATTATATATTAACATTTATATTTAAGATCTGTTGAAGAGTAATCAATCTATTTCGTTCCTCCTCCTGTAAAGGACTTCCAGGCCGCTCTCGCCAAACACATATCTGTGGAGGTGTGTGCGGAGTTGCAAAAGTTCAAACTAACCCTGACACAAATCAAGCTGCTTCCCGTCGCTGAGCACCACCCGGGACCAAAACACACCGGAGCTCAGACAGCAGACGGGCCTGATCTCTGTGCTGCTGCAGGGTTAAAGGAGGCTGCCCACCGAGACCTGGCGTATGTCCTACACACATCTGGAACAACTGGCCTGCCAAAGATTGTGAGGGTGCCACACAAGTGTATAATCCCCAATATACTGCATCTGAAGTGAGTATTTCTCTCTTTATTGATCCATTAAGTATTGTTCTGTAGATCCATATTAAAAGTTGCTCTCTTGGCTCAGATCTTTGTTCCAGATGAGTGCAGATGATGTGGTTCTCCTCGCCTCGCCTCTAACCTTTGACCCCTCTGTGGTGGATATTTTCCTAGCCTTATCCTCCGGGTC
Organism: Notothenia rossii; assembly: GCF_949606895.1. NCBI lineage: Eukaryota > Metazoa > Chordata > Actinopteri > Perciformes > Nototheniidae > Notothenia > Notothenia rossii. The sequence goes on along the minus strand of NC_136912.1, from coordinate 84,799,982 downwards.
TCAGCTCCTCATTATCCCGTCTGTGATTAAGAAAATGCCCAGTCGACTTGCTCGGCTACTGTTCAAGGATCACAAGACGACTGTCCTTCAGGCAAGTGTGAAGAAACTGCTCTTTGCTTTGATTACTTTCTGGCCTCTATAATGTATTTTTGTTTCTGCAGGTCACACCAACGCTGCTCGGCCGCTTTGGGCACCATGTCCTCAAACATGAAGTCTTCTCATCCGGTTCCTCTCTGCGGGTGTTGGCTCTGGGTGGAGAGGCCTGCCCCTCTCCTGCTCTGCTGAGGAACTGGAGACACGAGGACAACAAAACACACATCTACAATATCTACGGCATTACAGAGGTGTCCTGCTGGGCCAGCTGTTACAAAATACCAGAGTCTCTACTGCAGTCTGGCAACCCGTGAGTGTACTCTGATTAAAAGTATTTATTTAATCTACATGTAGTCATTTTATTTAACATTACATGCCTTTCAGCGTGCTGCCATTTGTGCCTCTTGGGACTCCTCTGATGGACACAGTGTTGGAAGTAAGAGACGAACATGGCCGCATTGTTACCGAGGGTGAAGGACAGCTGTTCATAGGTATAAAATATCTCATTGATAAATCTTATGAATCTTATTCCTCTGAATAAAATTAAACACATCTCCTTATGATCCCTGCTGCAGGTGGAGAGGACAGGGTGTGTCTCCTTGACGATGAGCAGACAGTTGTCTCCGGGACGATGAGAGCCACAGGAGACTGGGTGAATGTTGAGGACACACAGCTGTACTACCTGGGACGCAGAGACAGGATGATTAAACGCCACGGCAAACGGGTGAACTTGGACAGCTTGCAACAAGTAAGAGGTGTTTTATGTATATATTGTATCGTCCAAATAAACAAATTAATTCATGTTTAGTGTCATTTATAGTTCTCAAAGTTTTAAGTTGATGTAGAAAATCCACCACTGGGCAACATCAAAATACTCATATCAAAGGCAAATCCTAAGAAAATAAGAAATTATAAAGGTTGTCAATCCCTCACTCATAAAGTATTGGTTGTGTGTATATGTGTTTTTTATGTTGAAGAATCCTGGAAAGGGTTATTTTTCTACAAGTACATGAACGAACCCAGCGTCTTCTCAATTCTAAGGCAACTTTGTAAATTCAACTATTTTATTTTTATTAAAAGAAAGTTGATTTAAACACTGGATAAAAAATGTGTTATGGTTTGAATTAAGGGGTTGTGATCTGACTGTAAACATAGTACGTCTTATAATGTGTCAGGAGAAGAACTGGCGAGGAATTCATGTTTTCCCTGTGCTTCTCCAGCTCATATTGGGTCTGCCTCAGGTGGAGGCCTGTGCTGTGGCTCTGTCTGAAGCCACCCGACTGCTCGCCTTTGTCGTGCCATCCACATCTGGTGACCAGAAAGAAGCTTCTCCGCTGACATCTGCACAGAAGCTTCCAGAACAAACACCCTCTGCCGAGCTTCAGGAAGACCCCCCTTCTGCTGTGAGTCACCACCAGGGGGAGACAGGCGGTGCAGATGGAGATCTTCACAGACTGATCCTGAACCAGCTGTCTCTGCTGCTGCCCTCTCACAGCGTCCCCGACACGCTGGTGCAGGTGCCGGCCCTGTGCCTGACCCCTCATGGTGAGCATTGAAGTAACAGTTACAGAGAGGAGGACCATGATGACCATCACTGATTAAGTTATCCTTCTGTTTGGTTTATCACAGGAAAAGTGGACATGGAGGCCCTTGTGAAAATATACCAAAGACAGAGACGGTGTTTACAGTCTTCACGGGGAGATGTCACCAAACTCAGGCAAAGCTTGCAGTCCTTGTGGCAGGTATGAGCTGTTTTTCAATACTTTGCCAACATAACTCCAATTGAACCATTTTTTAATTTTGACCACATTAATGCACATGACATACATTTTGGTTATGGTGTGTGTCAGGAACGTGCACAGGTACGGGCTAATGTTGCCCGGGCAACGGCCCTTTTGCCATTTTTGTCTGAGCTGCCCCTCTGGAGAGAGCAAGAGTTTTTTTTGTTTTCTATTGTGGCCGAATCAACATGATAAGCCCACAACAGCGTCTCGCTGCGGGAAACACACCTTGTCAGTGCTGTCATCTGCCCCCAGTCACGTGACTTTGTTTACAATCTGACAGCTGGAAGCAAAGGAAAACCCTTCGAGTCCGGCCTCATATGGCTATGGTGATCACACCAAACGCCTGCCCTGGCTCCTGCCCGTTAGAGTATAGGGGACAAACCAGGGGACTTAACTTCCTCTTGACACCGTCTGTTACTTACAAAAAAAACACCTAAATATACTTGTTATTTATTAATAGTTACTAACATTAGATATTTTAATGAGATATGGACCGCAAAACAAAAAATGTGTCCGAATAACTAATTTAGCAGTTGGACATAAAAGTCAACTGAGTGTCACTTGCAATCACAGTGTTGTGTTTTTATTTTATGAGTTTGTTAGAATTTTCAAAAGGTCTTTTTCGGGGGGGGAGGCCTTTTTTCCAGTTTAGAGCAATAGCCCCTCCAAATGTCTGTGCACGTCCCTGGTGTGTGTAATTCTCATTTAGAAGTTCAACCTAAGCCTCAACCTTAAATATTTGTATTATACCACATGTTATCGCAATGCCATTACAACATACAATTCCAAATTATATTATACTAGGTTTCAATATATTGCCTTGGCTTCAAATGTTTACTGTTTTCCTCCGGATTGAGCCATATCTGTTGTTAACCCTTTTAGAAAAAACATGCAGTTTTAGGGTTATTGCTGCTTTATTATAATTTTATTTTAAAAGAAACAACAGCAATGTAAACACAGTGGTATAAAGTTATAACGTTCTGAAAAGGAATTAGTAGTTTTTTATCTGTACCAAAGTTGGTTAAAATATTTAACTCTGTAAACGTGGAAAATAATATAAACCTATCGTTCATGCTAGGTTTTTGAGTCATAAATGGTTGTCCTCTAATGAGCAGTTTTTTAAAGAGGATACAAAAGTCTTATATACCACAGATTGCTTTTGTTCCCTCAGTATGTGTAAACTCAACTACCTATCGACAGGAAACTCTAGGTCTTCCTGAAGAACCGACTATCGACGAGAAATCGAACTTCCTGTTGAGTGGAGGAGATTCTCTGAAGGCGCTGCGCCTCTGTGAAGACATCCTCACTGCTTTCAGAGTGAACTCCCCGGAGCTTTTGGAGGTGATTCTTGACGGGACATTCTCTGACGTACTGCGCCATGTTGAGAGGATAACACTGCTGCCGCCACTTGAGGAGAGCCAGTCAGCGACATCTGAGGCCAAGAAACGACGTACTGAAGCCCCCTCTATGGTGGAAGCAAAGAGAGAGCGCACAGAGTCTACAGCAGCAGAGAGACCGCAGGGGGGGACATGGGCTTTTAAAGTTATACGACGAGCAGGAGAGGTTATAGAAATCAGAAAACCAGTAGCAATTAAAAACGTCCAGAGTGAAGCACTTGGAGAAAAGGATTTGAGTGAGAGAGGAAGCGAGGATTTTCTGAGCCTCAGTCTGAGCTGGTCCTCAGACACAGGCAGATGTGTGGACGCCTCACCGGTGCTTCTAGTACAACAGAAAACAGATTCAGGATCAGAGGAGGTTAAAACAACAGTGTTCATCGGCTCCCACTCTCACAGGATCCAGGCTTTAGACCTGACCACCGGGAGCCTCCTGTGGGAGCGGGTCCTCGGGGACAGAATCGAAGCCTCAGCTGCCGTGTCTCACTGCGGGAGCCTCGTGGTGATAGGTCGGTACCAGCTCTCAGAATATTGTGTAAATCTCTGTTTCATTTAGACTTCTTTAATGTTTTTTCATGGATTTTCCCAGGTTGCTACGATGGCTTTGTGTATTTCCTGTGCACTGCATCTGGACAGACACGGTGGACGTTTAAGACTGGAGACGCTGTGAAGAGCTGTGCTGCTGTGGACCCCCTCACAGGGCTGGTGATCGTGGGCTCACATGATGGCCACGTCTACGCCCTGGACCCAAAAGTTGGAAGCTTTAAATGTTTTGTGTCTTGTTTCATGTTCTTTCATGTTGGGGAAATGGTTTTAAAGCTGATACAAACACAGAAAGGATCAACCGTTTTGTTTTCATTGTTAGTTTAAAACTCTCTGGGAATAACTAAGAAGTAAAAGCATGTATTTGTAATTGTATTGAAGATAAATTAAGTTCAATTCATGTTATCTTTTAGGTTCAGCAGTGTGTTTGGAGGCGTCACTGCAGGGGAGGGGCTGTGTTTTCATCCCCCTGCCTCCACTCGTCACTCAGACAGCTGTATGTGGCTTCACTGGGAGGTCATCTCCTCTGTCTTGATCCTGTGAGCAAAGATAATAACAAACTTCAGGAAACAGTTTTGTCATTTTGTTAGGTGAAGGACATTTTGACGGATTTAGTTTTTGCTGTTCCAGGACAGTGGAGAGGTCCTGTGGTCGTACTGTAGAGACATCCCTTTCTTCTCATCACCAAACGCCTCCTCTGGTCACGTGCTGATCGGCTCCGTGGATGGAAACATCTGCTGCGTCAGCAACACAGGGACTCTGGTGAGGAAACTAACACTTATTTATTCCCCCCGATGTAACATGTTATACACTACCAGTGACCAGGGGTGTGGTCAGGACTGAGATCCTGAAGGTCTAGTTAATTTTTGTTTAATGGGCTTTTCATCATTGACCCATAGTCAGTGCATAACGTACACTAGATGGTGGTCTGCATGCTGAAAGTAAAACAATGTACCGCTGTGGACGAACGCAGAAGAAAATCAAATGGACCTGCTTAAATAAATGCCCACCTTAAAAACATTTATATCAGTTTAATTGAACAATATATTTAAAATGTTCAAATCCACCAGCCTATTTGACAAAAAACTTAATTGTAGAACTTGCTTGTCCTGCAAATTGTAATTATGTTATTTTTCAATGCAATCTGATGGCTTTAAAGAGAGCATAGATAATGGGTTTAGTTCCCCAAGGTAAAGCGGTACAAATATGTATACAGTGTTCACTTAAATTAAGTGATTTTATTTTTTTACTGAAATTATCAATTTTATAAAAAGGCAGGGGCTATCAAACCACCATCTAATGGAAGTCCAACCCCTAAAACCCAATTCAAAAAATCTCTACTGTCCATTTTAAGGATTGTAATTATTGCAAATTGGCAATAAATTATTTAACAATGTGTTTCTCTGCAGGTTTGGCAGTTTCTAACTAAAGGACCCATCTTCTCCTCTCCGTGCGTTACACCGGACCATCAGAGGGTTCTGTGTGGATCACATGACGGTTGCCTGTACTGCCTGAACGCCGCAGACGGCTCTTTGATTTGGACTTTCCAGACCACAGGGAAGGTGTACTCCAGTCCGTGTGTGTTCGATGGCTCTGTGGGGGGCCGCAGGGGGATTCTGGTGGCTCTGGCCTCCACAGAAGGCACAGTGTGGATCCTGGATGGAGAAGACGGAGGAAAGCTGACCTCGTTCACTCTTCCCGGGGAGCTGTTTTCATCCCCGGTGCTGCATGAACACTCCCTCGTAGTCGGGTGCCGCAATGACTATGTGTACTGTTTAAAACTGACTGTCAAAGAAGACACAGATTCATTTCTGCACACTTTTTTATAATAAACACTGATGATTTTTTTATATCTGTGTCAGAGTGGGTGCTTTGGGAAATCAACCTTAATTAAAGTTCAGGGAAATAATGAGTTTTTCAGTTCAGACATCAGTATTTAATTTACATTATTCATAACATTTTGTGTTTCTTTAGGAATTTCATCATGAATATCTAAGTGGGAAAAAAAGTGCAAATAATACCAAACATTTTTCTCGTTACATTTAACACTGCGTACACTACACTACTGTGCACGACCACGACCGTTAGAAACAAAATGACAAAGTGACTCTTTCTGACCGAAGCTCTGGAGACGCCTTTGACTTCCGTACAGTTCATACATACATACAGATCATTTAGTGAGTGGCAGGAAATGAGAAAGCTAGAGGATTCTTTTTTTTCATAGGAGGAAATGCTTACAATATCGTGTAAGATCATATCACATTTACGAGGAAGTGATGGCGTAAGCCTACAAACGCTAGTGTGTTGCGGGAGGACAGCTACAAGAATTGTATGTTACAGCAAGCAGGTGTGCTGTGTCTGTTTCCATTAGCAAAGCAAAATAAATCCAAACCACGTCATCACACAGCTGTGGGGAGGATCATGTGCAGTTCACTGTAAATGCCCAGAAACACTTTTGGTCTTCAGTGCTGTGTTAAGGTGCACCCACCGTGTGATAATGACAGATGTAAGGTTACTTTATAATGGCAAAATGGTACAATAGCCTCTTTGACAGCTATCACAGTCATCACGGACACAGTGAGAATTGTTATGCTAAGGTTTCCAGTATGAGTAGAAAAAGAGAGAAAGAAAGGCTTCTTTTGTACATGACCAACAAGGCTCAGAGAGAAGATGCAGTATCGTTTCAACATAGATAAATCCGCTGCTTCACAGAAATAATACCAACAACTGTAACACTTCCATCAGACGTCAAAAAGCAGATCCAACAGTGTCGTGTCGTTTTATTGTTACTGGTTGGTAGCCCTTAAAAAACAAATCAGACAGTTACCCTCTGTTGATTAAACACTGTCATATGTCAGAGCTTCACCTCTCCACTAAAGAAGTTTTTACCTTTTCACGTGTGAGCAAATTATTTACAACCATTGTGACACAGTTGGCTACAAAATAAAAAAAACTAAATTGGGGTTGGCTATTGCGATGGCCAGCCATGATTTGATTGGCTCCTGCCCCCCCGGACTGCGACATATTTAGTATTTGTATACAGAATGTGCATGCGCGCAACAATTGTTTACATATATCTGTGCGATTGTATTGAAGTATTTAAATGTGAAGCGCACTTTAACATGATAATAGTACCAGCCAGTGTGTGTGGGGTTACGAGGTGATGGAGGGCTTTACTTGTTTCACAGTCAGGAGGGTTTTCATGGGGGGGGGGGGGGGGGGTTAGGTGATGGTGACACTTCAGGTGCTTTAGAGTCCGGGGCAGTGTGCAGTGTCAGTGCAGGCCAGAGTCCAGTGGGAAGTTATTTTATGATCTGAGGACAGTCGCTCCAGGCTTTGGCCTTCCTCTTGGCCAGGGCCAGCCAGGCCGGCTCCGTGGAGACCTGCGGAGAGTCACTGGAGGGGAAGCGCTTTGACACCTCCTTGACAGCAGGGGGCGACGGTGTAGAGTCTGCAATCTCAACTGGGACAAACAAATCAAGGACAGTAGTTACACATCTTTTTGTTCTACCACAAAGCCTTTCCATGCTTTTATCAAAGAGGTTAAATGAAACTGAATTAGCTGCAGTTGTTATCTGCATTATCATAAGTGCCTAGATGACCTTTTCCATATACAGTATTTAGTCTTTAAAAAATCAGAAACCTTTAAAAAAATAAATGCTCTTCAGAATTGACTAAAGTCTTACTTGGACAAGCCAACCGTCAAGCCACAAAATATTCACTTTACTATCATGTGAAAGTTGAAAAGTTACCATTTAACAATTAGTGATTTCTTAATTCTTGTCGATCTACAACATGGACTGCAGCTCTATCCTTGTGTGATATACTATTTTTTAATCAATACATTGTGTTTCAACATGTAGAAATATTGATTTATGGCTGAAGCTGACATGTTATCCAATATGGATAAATCTGAATATTTTTAGGATAATTTTTTCATATAGGAATATATACAAATGTTACCCAAATACATAAAAAAAATTCACTGAAATAATCATATCTGCAGTATATCTTCTTTATCCTTAGACTTGCAGGTCTTACCTGTGACAGAGCTGGGTAAGGTGTTGGATTTCTTCAGGTGTTCTCGCCTCTCAAAGCGTCCCAGCAGGCTGTCCGGTCTCTTAGGCCCCTCTGGGGTCTGCGGCTTAGGGGACGGACTGGTGCTGCCGCTTCCTCTGCTCTCTGTGGGGCTCACCAGCGTAACCTGCAGAAGAGATGGGTGACCATATGAGCAGACGGATATTGAAAGACTATTTGAATGTCAGAAAGAATACAAAGTGTGTAAAGAATTAGCCTGGGGCACATACACTGTCTCTGCCGTGTTTCTCAGCCAGTTTGGCCTCTCTGTGGCTGCGGCGGTCGTCTCTGTTCTGCTGCTGGTCTCTGAAGCCTTTCTGCTTCTGCAGAGCCAGTGTGATCCACAGGGGCCCCTCCTTCTCCTGGATCTTCGAACTGTCCAGTGAGTGCCTGCTCTGTAAGGATGGTTTTTCTGCAGCAAGACAAAAGAAGATTGATAAATTACTGAGGCAAAACATAATTTGATCATAGCCAAGGTTCTCAAATATAAAATATTGTTAACCAGTTGAGCCCAGAGCCTGTTTTTCAGGCCTCAGGCTCGAAAATGACATTCCCAGAACAATTGCCTATATCTTCACTTCTAAAAGGGGTACATTAATAACCTTTTTCTCAAAGCAATGATAAACCTGTGAGTTGGATGTAGAAAAGTCAGAATCAATATAGAATCTTTTTATTTTAAAGTAAATTCAGATTGAACATAGTAATAAAATGTAAATTATAATGTCCGTCCAAAAAAATCACATTACTTATAGTGAAAACCACCCTTGAATGGTGGGATAGTAGACTAAAAGCTTTAGGAATCCAAACTATAAACATATATTAAGTACCCTGTATCAAGATTGATGCCAAACAAGAGACATTTGACTTTTTTAAGAGAGGTTTAGCAACAAAAAAACACACTTCTGGGGTCATTTGGGTGCATTTTCCATATCTCTGGCCACCCTCGGTCGATATTGATGATTGACACTTCTTTTTAACCATTAGAGCCAATGGAATCGAGGGGAAGTTCCTAAAATCCATCTAAACATTACCCATTGGTGAATAGTGATGCGTAGCCAGAATGCCCAAACCCGGAAGCTGTCATACACTCTGGTAGCTATCATAGCAGCTATATATGAAAACTCCGTTATTGACATAAATATGAAGATGGATTATCAGTAATCATTTCAGACACATTGGATTAACCTATGGATTAACCTTCAGCAGTGTTTTTTTGTAATTGTAATGCCATTGAACACAACTTGTAATCAGATACAGCAAAAGGTAAGACATTTCTCCCGTGTTTGCTCCGTAAAACTACGTTGTGTGATGTCTGTGTTTGCTTCCCATGTCACGTTAGCATTTTTTCGCTCAGGGCTAATTCAGAGCCTTTGTTATTACCCTTGTGTTTTGTTCTGCTAAAGATTGTTAATATTGTCTGATAGCTGAGTTTCTTCCCGTTAAGTGGGTATGACACTTTCATAGTTTGTTAAATGTTAATATCGATTAAAAGTAATCGTAGAGCTTCAGTCGGCAGACTACAAAACAACTAATAATGGATAGGTACCATATGTGTTCCGCCTACCAGATGTATTCGGGGTCCGTTACGCTTACCAATGACGTCACGCATTAGCTGTATGGCAACCCAAGAAGACATTTTACACGGCCAAACTCCGAATGTATTGAAACTCCAGACTCAACGAGCTTGAGCCTCTTCGGGGGGTATACAAATAGTATGGCCCGCCCTAATACACCAACGCAGTTTTTAAAGATATACATTTTTCAACACATAATCATTTACCAAATTACACCATATCCAATCATTTTACGAGTCAGAAAATGCTATCTGTTGAATTAGATTACCATGAGCTCAACATAATTATGTAGAGTACAAGTCCACAGCCAAGAAAATGTTATTTGCATGTCATTTTATTTATGAATATGGAATTATGGAATTCTAACACTGGAGTTTGTTATTATTTACTATAACTGCATTATATTATTCGGGTACAGCCCTGCTTTTTTTTCAAATTGAATTTATTGAAATTTCCAATATCAACGTAAGAGCTTGTGCCTCTTCGGGGGGGGTGCTGTTATCGTTTACTTTCTCCGTCTTTATATATTACTTTTCTCCGTTAATCTCCGTCACATTGTTTCCATAGCAACAACAACTTCCTGTCAACTGCGCTAACTCTCCTTCAAAATAAAAGCATGTCCATAAATAGAAAGCCAAGCCAAATTACACTTAAGACAAATATAACTGCGACGAAAGTAACAAACACAATGCGATATCCTTTTCAATTTCAAAGAACACAAATTGGGTTACATTAAAAAATAAACTATAAAACAACAATACTGTAGAATAACAAATTGAATGATTTTAAAGTACTATTGCTAGTCTTTAAATCATTACATGGTTTAGGACCAAAGTATATTGTTGAACTCCTACATAATTACGAGCAATCAAGGAGCCTCAGGTCTTCTGGGATGGGTCTGCTATCGGTTCCGAGAGTAAAAACAAAACATGGAGAGGCAGCATTTAGTTATTATGCCCGACAATCTGGAACAAACTACCCAAATCATGCACGTCCGCAGAAACGCTTACTATTTTTAAATCGTGACTAAAAACATATCTCTTTGCCGCCGCTTTCAATTGAGCTGCTCATATTCGCACTACAGTATGCCTTTTAAACATGTATTGTATACCTGTGGTGTTTCTTTTTATTATGTTATTATCTTTGCTTTGTTTGCTTTGCCTGTTGTAAAATGCCATTATATAAATGTGTTTTTACTGTATTTATTCCTAAAAAGTATTTTAATTTGTTTTGTAAAGCACTTTGAATTGTCGCGTACAGAAAAGTGCTATATAAATAAACTTGCCTTGCCTTGCCTTGCCTAAGAAGCCCTCATACGCTGTTTCTTGCAAGATGTTGCGTTTTGCTCCCGGTACCGGGGGCATGGGGCTTAACTGGTTTAAGGTATCTACATATTTCTGTAAAGCGACTTTGAGCACCTGTAAAAGCGCTTACAAAATAAATCTTTTATTATTGTTATTATATTTACTGTAAGGACATTACAGTAGAATCGAGCATCTAATATAGAGCTCCAACGATTAGTCGATCTTAAGAAACTGATGAATCATAAAGTACATTTTCAGGCTAAAATGGCAGAACAAATGGCCAAAACATTGATAATTTAGCATTATCAAATTGCTTTTCAAAAAATTGATTTTTTTTATGGCGTATAAAACTATATCTCATGATTTTGGAATGAAAAAACAAGACATTTAAAGACACTACGTTGGACTTTGACAAACTAGGAAGAATATTTTGGGCTATTTCCCGATATTTTTATGACCAGACGATGAATAAAAAAACAAACGACTATTATTATCGATAATAAAATACTTGCTATTTGTTTTACGTGCACACATTGTCATTAGACCTTTTCTTGTCTATCTTTTGTCAAGAAAATAAATATGCATATAACCATGATAGCAAACTTTCCAGTGGTTCTCAAACTTTTTCTGTCCTTCCCCACTTTGAACAGGTGGGCCTTTTCAAGCCCCACCTGTTCCTCATCACTCCAATAAAATGGTAGGCCAAGCTTTAAAATTGTCAAATGTATCGTTCGACAGGGGTCTCCAACCTTTTTTAGGATGAGAGCTACTTTCATGAGAGCTACTTTTACTCCTCTTTTTTAGTTTTTTTTGCAGTGTATATATTTAGCACATGTTAACATTGTTATATGCTTACCTTTAACCTTTTTGTGCTGTTTGGGTCTGTGGGACCCATTCTCAGTGTTTACTAAAAGAAAATGTATTAAATTAAATTATTTTAACCTGCTTTATTTGGGGGGTGGACCTCACATCCTCTAGGGCAGAGGTTCTCAATTGTTTTTCAGCCAAGGACCCCTTACAAGATAGAGAATACACCAAGGACCCCCTCATTCTGATTTGTGATTTTGGGCTATATAAATAAAAATTGACTTGACTTGACATGTATGTCCCTTGGAATAATCTGACGTAGCCTATTTTTTACACTTCTATAGTCTTAGTTATGTGAAAGAACAACACAAGAGCAATGTATTAGAAATATATTAGATATGTATTAAAAATATTTGCACCATCTCAACACAGAATACCCATAAAACAATCAATCAATCAGCTGCAAGTAACACTGTACCTAAACAAAATATCAAAGGGAAATCAAGAGAAAAGTGATCATTTGAAGTGCATTTCAACACACACACACACACACACACACACACACACACACACACACACACACACACACACACACACACACACACACACACACACACACACACACACACACACACACACACACACACACACACACCAAGTGTTTCACTCTTAGTTAAAATTAAATGATTTATAAAAGTCTAATAACAAAATAAATGCAGGCTATAAACAATTGAACACATGCCTGCATTGCAACATATATCAAGTAAATTGCAAAACAACTGCAACTGCATTGCTACAATCCCAAACCACTACTTGTAATGGCAGCCAGCTCTGGACACTATTGGAGTGATGCAAAGCAGTCCATGAAGCTGATTGCTTTTCTCTGCAAGTGAAGACACACACACACACACACACACACACACACACACACACACACCGACACACACACACACACACACACACACACACACACACACACACACACACACACACACACACACACACACACACACACACACACACACACACACACACACACACACACACACACACACACACACACACACACACACACACACACACACACACACACAGGGGTTAAAGTGGGCGGGAACGATCCAGAACAGCGTTCCGGCACCTTCGATTAATAAGTAAATAAATCTGATTGGCAGTTTCATACATAATAATGTCAAGCGAGTTCACAGGGCTGCCAACTCTCACACAATTGAGATTTTTCACACGCTCTCAGCCACAAATCCATTTTCTCAAGCAGTGAAAAACAAATTCATAACTGATAATGTCATGGTGCGAAAAGAGGACACTACTGCACATTGCGCAACAGCAGCACCAGGCAGCAGACCATCTGAATAGCGAGAAATATACACAAATGTATTATATTGTAACTTATTCCCATGCATGTTGCTCAAAGTAATCTCAGTCAGTCTCACTTCTGCGGCTCTCCCTCTCCTCTCGCGCCAGTGCGATGAGCCGCGCAGAGCCGGACACATCATCCAATTGAACCGCGAATTTAGACCCTCTCAGTCTTTCCAGCAGTTGTGATTTGATATCAGCAGACATGTCCTAAATTCGTCGTCTGCTCTTTAGCAGAAACAGACGTAACATTAACCATCCGTTGTTGTTGCTGGCTGTAGTCCTCGCCCTTCCTCTAAAAAAAAGCCCGGTCTTTTTTTACATAATCTGGATGCTTGGTCTCGAGGTGCCTCTTCAATTTGGCAGGCTTCATCGCCTCATTGGCAAGACACCGCAGGCATATCAGACATTTCGGTTTCCCTTCCACTTCAATAAATCCATATTGGAGATACTCCTCATCGTATTTCCTTACTTTTGTTTTTCATTTACTTCATTTGTAGCCGTAACCGGTCGTTTTAAAAATCGGTCCATCTTCGTAGTATGCTAGCCGTGTTATATCTCTATGATGCTAGCAGTGGCGCTCTCTGACTGACGTACCAGTTATTGTTGTTTCCATGGTAACGGGTGACGCGCTTGATTTTTAAATGTATAGACAAGTTTACGCGCCAAACCACGGGTAGCGCCATAACCCTACACAAATGCACTTCATTTCCGCCGGAAGTCTTTTGCACAGCGTCTGTCGGTGTAAACCGGTGTAAACAGTCAGACGGGCACTGGTGTAAACACAGCGATTTCGATGCTAACAGTGATGCTAGCTTGGGAACACGATTCTATTTATTTGACTGGAGATGGCGTTACTCTCCCCCACCCGAATTCAGTGCAAAAGTGGGAGGATAACATGACGACGTGGCCCAGCATAACGTACAGCAAAATTTGCTCCTACTTCGTTCAATCCATGGCAATAGATGGAAAAGCAATGGACAGTCTGAAGGCATATCATAAGGCTGCGCACATTCTACTTTGCCCACATGCTCCCGAAAATTGTTGACGATTTTGTTGAGGGAAGGTTACAGTTCTGCAGTAAATATCTCAGCATTTTAAAACCAAAATAAACCGCCTTATTTAGGTCATGCCCACAGGAGCCAACAGTTGTCTGTTGTTTACATAATGCACAATTTACATGATCTCTTTATGCTGTGCAATATATCATATGTGCCTGTACTGTTTGAGTGAAAATAAAGTTTGATGTAATTTAATTTCATTATTGCATTATTGCATTTCATATGTTCCTTAGAGTGCTACAATTTCTTTTAACACAGTTCATCATTCATATTAAGCTCATACTGTACATAAATAACACTGAATTAATTAATTGTTGAGAGGAAACTAAAGAAATGGCTTCAACAAGAAAGATCACATGTTTAATCCTAACAGGTATTACAAATTAAAATATAAAAGCAGCCCACACAATTACATCACTATGAAAATATTCATATATAATATTAAAAAATACAATGCATGCAGTATTTGTTGTGTTTATCTGTATTTAATGAACAACATGGCTGGGTTTGTGGTCGTAGCACTCTCTATCTAACCACTCGTTCAGGTGCTTTCTCGAGTGATTGCAACCAACTACCGCACACGTAGTTCCCGAACCACTTTTCTTCATGTTGTAATTGTTATATCCTCTTTGTCTCTGCGATATCAGTGCTTTGTCGGCACAACGGAGCTAGCTAGCAAAACAAACCCAGTCCGCCAAAACGGAAGTGCATTGCATCGAAGGGAGGAGTTCAGGATGTAGAGCGGAAACGGCTCAATAACTTGTGTATAGATTCGTTAGATTAGAACGTAATCTATGAACTATTTTAGATTAAAAAAAATAAAATATTATTTGTTGAACTATGAAGCCCTTTGTAAAAAAAATAATAATGAAAAAAAAATGATATCGTGATAATTTAAATGAATGAATCTGAAAACTTTTCACGGACCCCCTGGCAGAGTGCCACGGACCCCCGGGGGGTCGCGGACCCCACTTTGAGAACCACTGCTCTAGGGGGGTCCGTGGGCATGAACCCCCCGGGAAGATTTATTTTTAAATGTTGAAGTTAAAAGCATCAATCTGGTGCACTTTGAGCACAAAATGAATTTATGGATACAGCTCTCAACACTCATATGAAAGGGAGCTGTATACTTTTCAATAATCTTTATAATATGATCACAACCAATAACAAATCATTTAAACTTGTTTATTCTTATCTTATGTTAGTTAGCATTCTTTCTTTTTATTTATGCATATTTTACTAATCACTCTCCTTTTAAACAGTTTTTTGTTTTTATTAATGTCCTATAGTACACATTGGAATGATTTCTTACTTTATTTTTTACAACTAGGCCTAGGTTATATTAAATAGATAAAGGTGTGCTCTCCCTAGCTCTCTCGCTCTCTCTCTCTCTGTCTCGCTAGCTCACAGAGGCTGTGTGCTCCTCCGTGGCGATGAGGGCTTGCGTTAAAATAATAAAATAAACTTATGCCTATTTGTAAAGTGGAGGGACACAAACGGGATTTCGAAAATTGTCACGGTTAAACTCCTTATGAAGTGGTGAGGTGCCGCTCCACATTGCTTTTCTTCCCGACTGCAACGCTGTTGTGTGTGAGAGCGTTTCACATGTGTATGAGAGATTTTTACATATGTCTGTAAATTATTTTGGTTTCAGTTGTGTGTGTGTGTGAGCTGGCTCGGATTGGCCATTGGGAGATTCAGGACTTTTCCCGGTGGCCGCTGCCGTTAGTGGGCTGCTGCCTTCGGTGGACGCTGGCTCTGGCATAGGTGGGCCGTGGACTTTCACAGCGCCCGGTACCGTATCCACCGCAAACACCCGCGGCTGCGAGGCTCCGGCGGGTCCGGCGCAGCCGCGCTGTGAAAGTCCACCGCCGTTGCGAGTCTCCGGCTGTAACATTCCACTACCACCCACAAGGACCAAGGTTCGATTCTGGCCTGAGGTCCACAAAATGTATTTAAAAAAAAAAAAAATAGGCCTAATAATAATAATCTCCCGTTCATCGCGTCCATTCGCGACCCACCTATCACATCTCTGCGGCCCCACACTTTGAGAAACGCTGCTTCCTGGGACCCAGCCCATTGAAAATGCCCACTGTAGTGAACATTTTGTTAACATGCATCTCCTTTTACTCTTTTGAGCTACTCTATCAATCCCTGATGTACTGTACAGAGGACATCCTGGTCTTTCCAGTGATATGTCATTGGTTAAAATTGCATGCTGGGAAGTTCCTCTTTCTTTTCATCCAAAATGGCTGGCATACCAAAAACAAAGTGTTATAGAAGCAGGAGGAGAAGTCAAATATTGTTGAATAATTGTAATTTTTACCATGAAAATCATAAATGTTCTTGTTTATTAACATGTGAGGAACTATATAATTTGTTCTGAAAGCAATTAAATAATTCAAGTTTTCAAATAACAGCCCTTTTATAAATGTCCATTCTAGTGGACGTCAGGACCATCTTCATGGACTTAATGACTCAATATTGTTGCAGGAGACGGAACTGAAGCAGACATTTTCTGTACCAGATAGTTCAGGGAGATTAAGATTTTGAGCTCTCAGATGATGAGAGAGATGAGGATTTCACACCTGGGATAGAAGAGGGTCAAGAAGAAGGGGGGGAAAGATGCAGGAGGCTCCATGAGCGCACCGATACAGACAGAGAGACAGATAGGGATGAGCTGGAAAGACATGGCCCTCTGTGGGCCAAGAGTAGCACGTATGTCTTATTGTTGTTTTTATTTTAAGTGGAGCCATGAAAAATGAGAATTGCCTCAGGAATGCCAGCTTTGTTTCTATGAGCATGGTCAAATGGAGACCACATCCATACAATTAGTCAAGATGAACCTACAGCCCAAGCCGACTGGAGTCAATGAGGTACTTTTCCCACTACATTGACTACAAAGTCTTTGAAGATCTGGGGAGATTCACCAAAAACCAAACTAGTTTTTTAGCGACCAAATAAACAGCAATGTTCAGATCAATTACTTATTCATGTTTTAAATAAAGGTGAATGTATTATTGTATTAATATCACTCTATAACCATAATACGTTACATAGTCTATCTGTTCATTTTGGCTGTCTTTTCAAACTAATATGGTCCCGACGTCCTCTACAGTGGACATACTGTAACATTTTAAAATTAAAATAAAAAAAGTCTAAATTGCAAGATGTTTTTTTAACCCTAAATAGGTAGGAAATCACAAAAAAAAGGAAATTGGAAGACACTGTTTTTCCTCGGGTCCCAGGAGGTTAAGCCGCAGTAACGCTTTATGTTCTATGTTTGTTAAATAAAAAACCAAGGACTCCAGATTAGAACTAGAGTGCTATACCTAAGTAGCGCTGACCTTTCTTGATGAGCTCTGCCTTCCTGTCTGTCTTCTCTCTCCAGGGGATGTTGATAGAGGGGAAGAAGGATCTCTTCTCCTTCGGCTCCTCCTCCTCTCGGACCTGGCTCTGGCTGCTGCGGTGAAGCTGAGCCACCGCTGAATGTTCCTCGCTCCTGAGGGTCTGCTCCTGGCTGGACGACTCTGCGGCCCCTGTCCTCTGAATCACAGCGTCAACAACATGGACCTCCTTAGGCAGCGGCGACGGGGGAGGGGTGGGGACGGCTCCACTTGGTTTGGGTGACGCGGTTGGTCTTCTGTAGATGGGCGGCTTGGAAATCACTTTCTCACCTTCGCTGTGTGTGCTGGAGCTGGAAGACTTTCCAGGTTTCGCCCGAGGCGCAGCGGGGGAGGCAGATGCGTGTAAGTACTTGCCCGCCGAGCCTTCTTTCTGCGGAGATGATGGGCTAATGGATTTGTCAGAAAAGACAGAGGAGGTATCAGAGTCTGTCTCCATGGGGGTGAGCGGGGAGGGGACGCCCTCAAAGCTGTCCCCAGCACTGTAGCGCTTCTTCCTTTTCTCAGTGGACTGTTCGCTGTGAAATCGGAGGGAGAAGTTGGTCCTCCTCAGCTTTATGCCGAAAGGCGAAGGATTGTCGTCGCCTTCCTGGCCTACCTCCTCTCCCTCCTCTCCACTTTCAGACGCCCCCGTCTCACTTCGACCCCTGCTCTTTAACTCTGACGCCTCAGGTTTAGCTCCAGGGCTAGGAACCAGGAAAGAGGGGAGGTCTTTGGCAAACATACACTCCTCTGACCCTCTTTCTACGATTCGGACGGTTTTACTCGTCCTGTTCTGAGGTTTGCTGCTTGGAGCCGGGGAGGCTGCGATGGGGCTTTCAGGCGAAGAACCCTCCTCTCCTGCTTCCCTTTCCTCTGCACCAAACACCTCAGAGTTCCTGTTGGAATCTCCAAACTTCTTCTTCGCAGGAGTGATGGAGAACTTGGCGCTGGCGGACATGGTCTTCCTGAGGTTGGTGTGGGAGAACGCAGGCGTGTCTTCGCTGCCGGGCTGAGGCTGGTTCTTGCTCTGTTCTTGCTGTTCGTCGTATTTCCCCTCCTCCACCCCCTTGAATATCTTTGATCTGATGCTCGCCCATTCTGCCAGGACAGACTGGTCTGTAGAGAGCGAGGACTCGTTGAGGGACTTGGTTTTGCCAGACTTGCGGTCCGGTGAGGTCTTGCTCTTGGTCGGTGGTGTTCCCTGGGCCTTCCTGTCCTCTCCCAAACCCAGCAGAGACTTGCAGGCGCTGTCTTTGATCTGGTCCATATTGACGGCCGTCCCACAGAGCTGGGCGCCCGTCACCAGGATGGCTGTGTGGGGGACGAATGGAGACGTTGGCAGGTTGGGGGATTCTGGTCCTTCAGAGGAGGACGCGCTCTCTCTTCGCTCGGCTGCAGCAGCGCTCTGGTAGCTGGACGCCGGCGTTACAGGCGTCAGGTTGACCTTCTGGAACAAAATCTGTTTTTCTCCAGAGGAAACTTTGAAAGAGAAAGGCCTCTGTCTCTCCTCCATCTCCCTCCAGCGCACCTCCTCAGCCTTCCTCTGCTCCTCCTCCTCCTTCCTCATCCTCTCTGTTTCCAACCTCTTCTTTTCTTCAATCTCCTGCAACCTCAGCTTCTTCGCTTCCTCCTTTTTCTTCCTCTGCTTTTCCTCGTCTCTTAGCTTCCTCTTCTTCTCAGCCTGGAGCTCCTGCTGCCTCCTCGCTTCTTCCTCTTCCTCTTTCCTCCTCTGCTCCTCCATTCGTCTCCTCTCCTCCTCCCGCACCCTCCTTTCCTCCTCCCGCACCCTCCTTTCCTCCTCCTCCCTTCGCATCCGCTCTTCCTCCTCTCGTCGCCTCTTTTCATCTTCCTCTCTAATTATTCTCTCCTCTTCATTCCTCCTCCTCTCCGTCTCTTCTCTAAGCTTTCTCTCTTTCTCCTCCTGCTGCTGTTTACGACACCTCTCCTCCTCTAGTTGACGCAGCCTCAGCTCCTCTGCTGCTCTCTTCCTCCTCTCCTCCTCCTCCTCCTGTCTGAGTCTCTGCTCCTCCAGGTCCCTCCTCCTCCTCGTCTCCTGTCTCTCCTCCTCATGTAGTCTCTGTTTCTTGAAGCTTCCTAGGGACTCAACAGATGCTCTGCGTTGGGCGTCTGTGGAGAAACCTGCTGCTTCGAAGTCCTCTTGCAACACACCAGGAATATCAACTTCCTGGAGGTCCTGGGAATGTAGAAAAAAGCATTAGCTCCTATTTTGTTCATCCCAAAAAAGGGTGTGAAATGTCAGAGAATAAACCCAAAACATGCTTATCTGAGACGACTCGTGGGTAGACTCACCTGTGTAAACCGTCGGTGTTTGCGGGAAATCCTCTGGTTTTTGGGTTTGACTGACAGCTTATGCCTGGCAGCGGTGTTGTCCAGGCGAGGAACAGACTGTGGAACAGAGTCCAGATTGATGGACTCGATGGTACCAGTGGGCGGAAGAACTCGTTTGGACCTCGGTGACTTCACTGGGGTGCTGTGAGGTCCGGCTTGATGAGCCTCCTGGACCTGCTTTTGTCACAAAAACAGCTTTTATTAAAAACTCAAATGCATTAAATCTTTGTGCAAATACCTTAAAAGAGTACTCCGCCGATAATGCATTGCACTCATAATATGAAACAGTCAGACTTGGACTGCAAAAAAAAGGATCAATTTAGATTCAATACATTTGAAGATCATTAAAGGTGGGGTAGGTAATTTTGGAGAAACCAGCTCGAGTGCGCTAGAGTTTGAAAATCTGCCACTTCCTTACAGAGCCCCTCCTCCAACACACACGAACGCGCACATGACCAATGAGGGCACGAGATAAGTTTGTGCACAGATGGAAGGCTGACAGGCAGGTAGGCCATCCAGTTATTTTAGCCGGGCCGGCTAAATTGATTGATCATGCTTTTTACAATACTACAGATTAAGCACTTAAGATATTCATTGCTATCGGGATGTTAAGAGCATTCCATGGAATATAGGCAAAAAGTGTATCTCGAGCCGGTTTCTAAAACTTACCTACCCCACCTTTAATTTTTGTAATTATTGTCTTCTTTTTCCTCATCAACACATTGTGCACACATTACCCAAAAAGCAACTGTGACCAATGATATGTAAAGATTTGCGTGTATTATGCTAGCGGCTAACGTAGCCTAAAGCAAATAAGGAACAGGCTAGGTGGGGAAGTACTCGAGGAATACCAAGTTCAAAATGGTACATTTGCAAGAAGAAACTCACAAGTTCTCTGAATCTAGAGTCACAAATGAAAGAAAGGATCAACCTCCTCACACTACAGATGCTGTGTGTTTGTATGCACTGGATGACCTTACCAAATTGTACTTTGCAACTGGATTAGCAATAAGGAAGTACTCAAGTTTTTATTTCATTAATTCCTTTAACCGCAGAACATATTAAAGGCTTTTCCCGGAATGCTATCTCCCTCCCCGCAGCTTCTTTTTTTATCTACAATACACCATCAAATAAATGACAACAGTTAATAACACCTAATTTAGCACAGCTCCCCCTGCAGCCACATAAGGTTATATACAACTTTACCCACACATGCAGTAATACTCCACGTGACCTGTGACTGTGGTGTATTAAATCTATGGAGCTCTTTTAAAAACTGAACCAAATCGTCATCAGAATGCATAAGTTAATAAGTTATTACCTTTGGCTCTGTGATTGCTGGCTCAGCTTCTACCTGGGCCAGAACCTTCAGAGGACTCCGAGGAACCTCTTCCTCATCCGAACTTCCCTCATCTCCCTCGCTTTTCCTTAAAGAAGGAGGTCTCTGGCCAAACTTTATACCTTGTGCTATCTGTTTCTGTTTGAACAACAGAAAAAGGAAACATGTTATGGCTGTAGACTGAAAAATAACTCTTCAGCAATTGAGTGCACACCGCCACAAGGCCCACCTGCAGATTCCTGACTTTATCCGAGACGTTTTCCTGGGACATGCTGTGATCTAGACCGGCCTCGGTCACCGGCTCCTCTGGAATAAAGATGCTGTCGTGTGAGAGGGCTCGTGATCCGATGGGATTCAAATCCCTGTGGAAGAATAAGAATGTCTTCAGGGTGTCATTACTGCCAACACCTTGCAGAATGGGTTTATAACACTTTCCCTTTACTGGAAGTGAAAGAAAATGATATGATGTAAGTTCCTGTGTGGGCTCTAATAAAACCTGTGATTGCAGTTTTTATGATCAATAACACAATGGCAAAAGGACAAGCTTTGTTTCGTTTTTTATCACATAAGAATAGAATCACAAAATGAAACTTCATCTCCGTAGTTACCTCAGATTTTGACTGGACTCCTCATCGTCAGATACAACTCCATTGCGCACTTCCCCGGTAGAAAAACTGGCCTTTAGCTCTGCTCCATCAAAGCCCCCTTTGGTCTCCCTCTTCTTCTTTCTCCCGAAGAGTCGTTTGAAGGGCTGGAATTTGCCCTGTCGTCTTCTCTCTGCGGGTAAAAGAGAATGGATGACAACCACGGCTACATGCAATCAGATCATCAATCTTTATATCCTCAGATAAGGAGCAGGCCGGTGCCAATGGGCGTGTTTTTGTATGCGTGTGTGAGGATAATGAAATAAAATTGATCTTATTTGAAGAAAATAAATCAAAATAGCAGATGGAATGAGAAGAAAACCTTGGCTCGTACTTACTAGTGTTCAAACAGAAGTGGGAAAGATAAACAACACGCAGAAAAAGGGAGCACCCACACAGCAGTAGCAGCTTGAGAGAAATAGGGAACAAATCCCTGATTCACTGACTGAAAACAGCCAAATCCATGATTGGTCCTGAGAGAAAGGAAAGCAGTGAAAACCCACAACGACATCCAAGCTGTCTGCATGGCCCCAAGGAGTTGATGTTAAATGTGTGGCTGATTATCAGACTTGAACTGCATCTGTATTATCTAATGCAAAACTAAAGGGTGTTAACCCCCTTTATTACTTAATGACACATATCACTGCTAATCACTCCGGTGCAATGTGCTACCAAAAAAAAAAACGTGTCCTGACCATATATATAGTCTATGGTCCTGACCTATGCAATAAAGCAAAGCAGCTGGCAATAAAGTCCTGTAAGTGCTGGTTGATGAGGAGGTTGTGATCAAAAGTAATGAAACTTGGACTTTTGAATGATATTCTATATCCTCATCCTCTTTCAAGTCAGAAAGTTATAAACTCTTACACATAAGCTAAATGTTCCCTTGCTCTAATCACTCCATGGGATTCCAAAGAAGAGATTTGTTGACATGATGTCATTCGAAAAAATGTAAACAGATATCTTCTGGCTCAATTAAATATAATAAAGGGTGTTTGTGTGTCTTTGTAAGTCTCTGTGTGTTTTGTTTTTGTCTCCGTGTACTCGTGGAGGTCCCTTGCATGAACTAAGAGGGTGAGGTTACAGAGCTACTCTACACCACTGTGCAGACAGGCGTTCTCAGGCCTCTGTGGGTATCCCTTTCAGAGCTATAAGTAGCAACTGGTGTGGGATTTCACTTTGCATGCTGCTCACTGTACCAGAGGCATCATGGGAAATGATACAGTAAACTAAATTTCCCCACGTACAGTCTCAACTCTTTATATTTTTGCGTGGGAGAGTTTTAAGTGCTTGGTATGTGTACTGACAAACATAGGACTTTAAGGACAGAGTGGGAAGTGTTTGTTAGGATTCTTTTGTTGTACGCCTTTATGAAAAGCAGTTTAATAAAAAAATAACAGTTTTTGTCTTCTAGGAGTGTCACTCAAATAATCAATTACATTACATGTCACTTGTTTTTATCCTAAGCGACTTACATACTCAATACTGCGGACAATCCCCACAGGACCAATTTGGGGTGAAGTGTCTAGCCCAGGGCTCGGCAACCTTTTTGATATGAAGTGCCATTTAAAAAAAAAAATGTTATCAGCGTGCCAACGATCGAGAATTATCAACGGGGGGGGGGGGTGGGTTGAGGAGCTTGACGCTCGTCAACTATCAGCAGGAGGGCGGGGGAGCCTCGCTGCGGGGAAGCAGTGTGTGGACCTGTCAGCGCAACTTACATGATGCCAAATTTAACATACACATTTAAATAATTGGTTTAAATGGCATAATAATAAGGACGATCGTCCGTTCTGTGATTCTCCAGAACACACAAGTTATGATATTAGGGTCATGCAGAGTGAGATGAGATCGCTGTCCCTTTAAGAGAGAGAGAGAGGGGTGCGGCTTGTGCATGTGTGTTTGAGAATGGTAGAGCGACAGTGATGGAACGTGTGTATGTTTCTGGAAGTGAAACGGGAAAGCAGAAAAACAGAGGTCTGTGATGTATTTTGTGAAACAGAAGAACAGCTAAATAAATGCAACGTCCTCCCAAGAAGAGCTCGCCTCTCTCCAGTCATTTAAGCTAAAGTGGGTTATTGAACCTGAAGCTTGTTGCTTCTGCCCTCCTCGACTACGGTCTGGGAGCCGAGAGGAAAGTTCAACACACAGATGGCCAGTCCGCCCCTTTGTAGCATATTATTTCGATGAGAGATGAGCAGATCGCCACTGGGCTTTCAACTAAATAAACACAGCCACGCAAAAACTGCGTCATTTGTACAGCTCCTTATGGGTACTGAAATTAGTGAAGTGCTTTCCTCCGTGGTGAAACGATCAGCACTGCACCACGGAGGAAAGCGGCAGAAAGTCACCTGGAGATAAAGAGAGCGGGGCTGCGTTGCGTGCATGGCTTCCTTCTGCAGGTAACGGGGAGACGCGCTCTGGCGGCGGTCTCGCGTTCAGGATCCGAAAATTAATTTAAATATTTTGCACACTTATTCCACTTATTCCTAGTGTAACACTGGTTACGGTGCCGCGTGCCAATGCTGGCAGGCGTGCCAGGGGTTGCCGACCCCTGGTCTAGCCCATGGGACACAACGACATGCTGACTGCAGTGGGGTTTGAACCTGTTCCGAACACCTACGCACAACCCACTGCGCCACACACCACCAGAAATCAATTGTCTACCAGATATTCAATTATTTTACACAAAAACCCTGTATCTGTATAAAAGGCAACATTTCAGACTGGGACAAATACAGTTGTGACAGATGTCTAAACTCATTTTGCAGCCACAGTCATATGTTTGGAGAAGAATCTCTTACTACTTCATAAATATGAATATATATTTGTTGTTCAATCATACATCCAATGTGTAAACAAGTTGTGGTTCTACTGGGGAGTTATGTGCTGCTCCCAACACAGGAATAATCCAGCATCTAAACCCAGTAAAACCATAACGTATTGTTCTTACAGTTGTTTTGTAAAGATTAGAGGCTTGGTGTTCACTTTTAGAGATGCTGGATTTAGCCATTTTTGGACAGAGCAATTCTATATGTATTACTGTTTCGAGTCTAAGCCAACAGGTTGCTAATGGTGGCTGCATAATGGTCTTAATTCACTCATCTAACTCTGGACAAAAAGACACATTAAGGTTTACTAAGGTTTCCTTCAATTTATATTTGTAGTCATAAGGAATTTGGAAGTCAACAACAGTGGCGAGCCGTGACTTTTATACCTAGGCCCTCTGACCCCCACCCCTTCCCTCGAGTGATTACACAGCGTATACTTCAGCGGAATATCAAAACAACGGCCCGGGGTGCAAAATGCATCAATGAAAGCGACCCTCGACCACACAAAACAACACCTGTAAATAACCCTATTTGTGTTCTTTGAAATTGAAAAGGATATTGCATTGTGTTTGTTACTTTCGTTGCAGTGGTATGTCTTAAGTGTAATTTGGCATGCTTTTATTTTGAAGGCGAGTTAACGCTGGTGACAGGAAGTTGTTGTTGTTGCTATGGAAACAAGAAAAGTTTCGCAGTGGGCGGAACTTGTCATAAAGTCCGCGATCACCCACCCATTTAGAGGGAAGATATGATTGGTCAATTGTACTGTCATTTGACATTACTCTCTCGTTCAGTTACTATAGCTGGGCCCTCTGTGAATTCATAGCTGGACCGCTTGGACGTCCAACAGCTCCTCTCTTCACAGTAACTCGCAGAGACGAGCTTCTTTCATTTAACCCTTCACATTCCAACAGAAACTGAATAGGCAGATTCGAAGGATTTATTTCTTTGGAAATGTTATTTTAAATACAATTAAATCAAGTTATTTTGGTAAAACTAATGAAAAATATAACTACAAAAAAATAATATTTTAAATTATTTTATTTTTTTAATGTTTTTAAATATTATTTTGTAGAATATCTAAGGCGAGGGCCTAGAGGGCCCTGACGGCTCGCCACTGGTCAACAATTGATTTCATTACCAATTGATTCTACTTTTGATTCATCAATAAGTCGTTTGTCCAAAACAATGACATGACATTTTGGGAAATCCTGCAGTTCAGTTTTTGTATCACTCAGCAATCAATCAGTTCTGAGATATATTACAGCGTGATGAGGAGACCTCACTTATGTTTTAATATTTTTCTTGATTTCTCTCTTTTAAATTTCTCCCTTTTTGTATTCATTTTCGCCATGGGTAAATCATATTTAGGACCTTGATGTTTACATCAGATTGAAGATCTAATAAAGGTGGGTTAGCTTTAAATTGGTTTCCTTAGCTTTATGTTTAAAGAAGGACTTGAAATTAATCAGAAATCTTTGGGAAATTTCTCATGAATTTACATTTTTGTAGAAATAATTTCCTTTTTCCCCCCCAAATCGGGAGTCTTTGCAGTTTTGAGAATATGTGAGGGGATATTCTGATGTGACCCAGATGGTCTGCTTCCCTGCAGAATGCTCTTCCAGCATCAGTGCCCGTCCAGTGTTTCTACTCTGATCCCAAGCCCATAATGCACTGCCGTGGGCATGCTCACACACTCATGCGTGAAATGAGAAAGGACCATTTCTTTCTGCCGCGTAGACAACTCAGCAGCAGCAGCACTCTATAGAGCAGCACCCAACCAACTGAGGTTAACTTTGACATCCAGTGTGCTTGCGATGCAGTGCGTTTTGACCCAGGTCCTCAGGAGAATATTTAACATCTGGCAACTTAAAGTGGAAAGAAACATGTTTTTTTTTTTTTAAATGCACACGATGCAACAGCACAATGTTCTGATATTAATGCAAGCAGGGAAATTCATCCCACAAGGAATTAATTTCCTTTAGTATAACATTTTGGGAAATGCCCTTTTCTGGCTTTCTAGTTACATGAGAAGATAAATAACGCTTTAATATCTGTCAGTTCAATATAGAAAACAATGGCCAGCAGCCTGTTAGCATAAAAACAAGCATCATAACACTCACTAAATGTAAGTGACATACAAGTCTTTTTGTGTTTTTTCTTCTTTTTGCACAGACATCACCTAAAAAGAAGTATAGGTAAAGGAGATCAAAGAAGTCTTCAAGTGGACACAGCACACCACTCGCATGTTAAGGTTGAATCAAACCCATCAACACACCATGCAGATCTTAAAGAGACAATGGAACACATTGAACAGACAGTGACAGAGGTCATTTAATCCTCATCATGTGACCACTGAATCCACTTTGACACACTGTCTCTTTAAGATGTCGCTGAAAAGAACTCATTTTTTCCTGTTTACCTGGGCCTTTGGATTCGGTTACCTCTAAAAGCATCTCGTGCTTAGTTTCCGTGGTGTCCGTTGCCATGGTCACAGCACACCTTGGCTGTGGTGAGAGAAGAAGGAGGTGAGCATGTGGATGATGTTATTGTCTGTACTGCAGGAGGGTTGAAGTGTGAGCGTTGAGGTTTAGGGAACATTGAGGAGAGACATATGAGAGATCATGAAAGTGACCCTGAATGTTTACATTGTTAGGGGGGGGGGTCGCTGCAGTTGGACTTTGTTGTTTTTATTTGCTCTCTATTCCCTCTTAGCATTATTCAAGCACTTGTAGGGTGGCTAATTTGTTTAGCATGTATACCGCTAAATAAAGCCTGTGCTGTTTTAAAAGCACAATGAGCCCCCTGAAGCCACTCTGTTGTGGCTAGTTGATGCAGAATAAGTCGACTCCACATATAAGATAATACAGCTAGTGAAAGTTCCGTAATTACCAATAAAAGAAGAAACTAATAGCACCTGCGTTGAACATGTTCCAATGATAAGAGATCCACGGAAGGAATAACCACACAAACCAGCTCTGATTTACTTTTTGTGGATGCCACCAACCAGCACAGACTGCCTCCTCACACACTTGTCTGCAGCATGTTGGCCGAGCCAGAGGTTTTCTGATGTGCAGCAGGAAATGTGTGTGAAACCACAAGGCCGGCAGCGTTAGAATCAAAAGAGAGCGTGAGACAGTACTGAGAGAGACAGAGAGAGGCCGGCTGTCTCCAGTTGGATCAGCATGCCGTGGGCTTCCTTCCTCACGGGGACAGAGCCGGACAGACTCTCTCAGAAATGTCTCGACCCAATAAAGGCTCTTTGTCCTGCCAGCGTAGAACAAGGAGCGAACAAGCATGTTTGGTAGTCGGGTGTTGGAACACAGATAGTATTTGATTGTGTCTGCAGGTGTAAAGAGAGATATTGTGAATTCTTGTTTTGTTTATTTACCAGAGTTTACTGGAATTGGCTGTAATTCCTGATGTTGAGCAAGTGTGATAAGAAGTCAGTGTGTGCCTTGTTATTTTGTGTACTGGATTGTGTTTGCTGTCTTTTTGCTGCAGCGGACCGACTTGAGGGTCAGCTAGAGATGGGATGAGAAAAGCACGAAGAGCAGCCATTTGCTCTACAGAAGCAGAAAGATGCCTTTGACAAGGATACAGCTTCATCAGAGTATGGCGGCGGCATAACCCGATGCTGCGCTCTGGAAACGACCCAACAGCTCAACATCATTTGGGTGGTGACACATCTCCGCACCAGACAAATACCAATGAAAATTCCAAAGGCATGGCTTAGTGTTGTAGCGGTTAAGTGCCATAACCTCACAGGGCAAGTAGCTTGTTGACAAAGCAGACAGACGGACGGACTTGGCGGAGCCGTGTTTTACCTATTTCAGCTGCACAGCTCGAGACGGCTGCACACCACTGCAGTAAAACCTTAGGGAACATCGATCTGTTCTTTTGCACAAAGCTTGTTTTACCCAGAAGAGCCTTGATGCTGCCTCCGCTGTTGCTTTGGGAGAAAACGGTGAAATAAATACAGAACAGAGACAGTTTGGGTTTGTTAGATCTGTCAGTTGCACTCACGACGGGAAACATGAGCATGGCATGAGGGGGTGACGTGGGGAGGGGTTGGATGAGGAAGCACTTAAAATGTTCTATCCAAAATCTATACTGCACTATTGCGTCACTCTTTTAGGGTCTAGACTTCCACAGTCTCATCAACATCAACTCTTTGTCCCAATCTCCACCTTTCTCTGAAGTTTGAACAGTCTCATGGTTACCATGGCAACATGTTAGCAATAGCAGGTGCCAGAGGAGAGAGAGGCAACACTGAATCACCCCTCCCACCAAATGCTCCTCTCTACAAACACACTGAAATAGTTCACTTGGCGTACACACATGAGTGTGTTTCTGCTGGGGTTTCAACTGCAGCTGCACTGAGCAGCACAAAGAACAACGGAGGAGTTTCCAAGTAAACCAAGTGTTGGAGCACGCCATGCAAAAGGGTTGGGCATTTACACATGTGGAAAATAAATATCAGATGTGTGTGTGGGGATTAATCATAATCTCAGCCAGTCACTACTGCTGACAGTAAGTAAAGCAAGTCAGGACAAGCTGGTAGTTGCCACAGGAGCCTGTTTAAGGATCAGGAGAGTTCTTATTTCTGAAAAAATATCTTATTTGAACAAAACAAAATCCAGATAGATTGGAAAGAAGGCCTTGATTCCAACAGCTGCTGCCACTTGTAAGTTAGGATTTTTTTTTTATCATAAAAATAGCATCATCTGGATTCAGTCCAAAGCATCCACAGAATGTCTATCTCCAGGGAATATTTCAAATACCTAAATAAAAAACAATTCAAACAGAGAAATATGTCCTCGGCTGAACTGTGAAAATGCTACACAGCTCTGCAGTTAAATGATTTGAATGTAAAAATACAAGATGTGTAACACAGCCCATACTGTATACACATTGCATTTCATTCAATTTTCTTTTTACTTTTTAATTGAAATGTTCCACATACCTGCTACATGTGAAACCAAAAATAACATATAAAAGCAGTCTGTCGGCTGTAATGTACGAGTTATTTTCTTCAGCAGCTTGGTGTTGAACTCTAAAAGTCATCCATGTTATCATTGTTTATCACAGACTGCTCTAATGGCATTCTTGCTAGCATTTACTTCCTGTTTTGTTAACTCTATTATATAACTGTTGCACATTTCCGTTATGGTTTTGCACGTGCCGTTGGAATCTCCAAATGATCAACTGGGTGATATTGAGATGACAACAAACTCGGTCTGTATCTATTTTAATCACATCAGAGGCCTATTTAAACCAAAATACCAACATATTGTATAACTCAAATCCCTTCACCTTTGCGTGATTCAGATTGTAAAGGGAACAAAGACAGTAAACACATAAGCAAAGCGCCAACAGCCGATGTTCATGCATGGCTGAAAACAAAGCCCCATGTGTGTCAGTGAACACGTTCAGCTCAGCATGTCGGACCCGGCTTCAGTTAGAACTGAGGAAAAGAGTATTACCAAGATGAAAGCTGTCAGCATGTTTCATCAGAACCGCCTGTCGGATGGTCAAGTGGCTGCAGAACCGACTTCAAATAATGGGGCTATGCTCGACCATTTTTGTTACTTTCAGAAGCTGACATTCACCAATATTGAACAGCTATTTGGAAGACAGGAAGTAAGCAGGGTTTCTCTCTCATGCTTTCTCTTTTTCTTTCTTAACACAACTTTCCATGTGGACAATTAAATGCAAAGCTATGAATGTGTTCTAGGTGGGGAGGTCTGAAAAAGTATGTATACCACAACAACTTTGCAAATCTCATTGACATAACAAAATGTGGACCCGCTGATGGTTCTACGGAGAAAGTCAGGGCATAACCAACGTCAGTAGGATGCATCTTCCAGAAAACATGGAACTATTGCATGGTAATCCATCCTCTAGTTGTTGACATTTTTCAGTCTGCACCAAAGCAGTAGACCACTTGACTAACAAACATTGCCAATCCTTAAGCCATCCCACCAAATGTGGGTTAAAACCTGTTAATAGATACTAAACAACCAGCAGTACTAGCTTTGAGTGCAATACAGGACTGCACACGACCCAGTCCAACAGTGCTGCAATAAACACTACCTCCATCAATTATATAATGTTTTATTTTTGCTATGAGGTGTTCTTGGCATTTGTCCACTCTGTAGATCTCCACAGGGCGCATTTGGAGAAACAATGGATTTCAGAGTGACACGCACCATGTATCACATGACCATGGTTATATTTTCCACATTAGCCAATTGTTAAGAGACAATACTCAAGCGTGCAAACAAACACACAGGAACGGCTGTCGTCTCATACCTGAGCATCTCTAACACTGTAGCTTATACATTTTTGGTTGATGTCAACTATGAATATCACAAGTGCAGATATATATTTACACTTCACTAAATCACACAGTACGCCATGAGCTGCATATAAGGGTTATGCACACAGTCAAAAATACACAAAGAATCAATGGCAGCTATATTTAAAGTCAACCTACATCAGAGAGCTTTACCTAACATTTTTTGTAACTTTCTGTATGAGAATGCCTTCTTACCGTTATGCAGGCGCTCTCTGTGCGAGGGTATCTATGAGTCGTTGCACCTGCCTGCTGTCACTGTGGATCTAGGGCATTACCTGGAGTCAGGTGTCAGATGCAGTGAAGGCAAAGTTGTGTGTGTGAGCAAGTGTGTATGTGTGTGTGTGTTTGTGTGTGGGCGTGCAAGAAAGTGACAGGGAAAATGTTTCATATTGATTATTATTTGATTGCAGTTCTAAAAGACGCATACTCTGGAGAAGTGGTGACGGTGTGTGTTCATGACGCGTGTTGGAGTGAAGCACATGTACTGTCAGAGGGGAGGAGGTGTGTCAGCGAGGCAGAGTGAGCGCTGAGCGAGGAGAGATGGGCGTTCTCCTGTGTCTGTTAGTAAGTGCTGCTGTGCTGAGGAGGCACAAAGTGACACTTTGTTTCCCCCTCCAGATAGTCAGTGCAGGAGAACAGACTGGCATTCATCATTTCCTCTGGCTGATGCACAGAGGCTTTCATTGTGGGTTAACAGTAACCGCGTATGCACATGTGTGATTACAATAGTCTTTAACGGCGCGCCACAACTGCTTAATAATAGGGTCATAAATGTATGTCATTGTCTTACAGTGATTAGTATTTTACAGCATTCAACATTAAGTCAAAATAGCTTAGTTCCTTGACTGTGGCAGCCTTAATATCATCTTAATGTTTCTTATTGGATGTGTGCATCAGCGTAGTGTTAATGTGTAATAAGGACAGCTCCCCCACTCCCTAGTTTTGGCAGATTCACACTGCAGCCTCAAAGGGATATGGTAATGATGGGGCTTCACTAACCTGGAAGCTGCCTATATTACAGCAGCATCACACTTCAAAGACAGACTGCATGCTCCTCTGACTGACTGGTTGCAGAAATAGAAACCCCCAGTATAAGCAGCATAAACGAACTCTCACTAAGATATTCACATCCATATATATTCACACATAGGATAAGTGAGTCATAATGACTTCACTTCAAGAGCAAACACTTCCTGCTATGCTCAATGACACTATAGCAGCCACAGCACTAGCACTATATGGTAAACCATTTAGAATATTAAGGTCATAATATGTTCACATATTTCATACCATAAATAGTTTTTAATTATTTCATGGTTAAATGTAGAGGGTTTTCATTTTGCAGTGACGTTAAATAGAAACATACACCACGTTCAAAGGCAATCATGACAGTATTGCTGGTTTGATCCAATTCCTGGTTATTTACAATAAACACTGGAATAATGTGGGTGACCTACGGTATGTGCCGTAAAGACATAATTGATATCAGCATCAATTTGAATGGAATACATACTGCATAGAGCATTATTAAGAGCAGAGATAACTGAAATTGTATTAAATAAAAATAATCTATATAGTATAAATATGGGATACCTAAGAAATTGTGTTTAACAATAAGATCATTACACATAGATGTGAGCATTTAATCATTACATTTATTTAAGCTTATAGTTGCTCCTATGTAAAACATGTTTTGAATGATAAGCCAATGCATCACAACATGAGCACTTGTACTTTTTGTACAAAGTACATTTCAGTTCCATTTAATTTTGAATGTAAGTGTTTTATTTTTAACAAGCCGCGAGTTTCCATTCCTGTTGTCAAATATGCGGCTATTGAAAATCAATTGACATTTAAACACACAGAAAACAATGAATCAGGCAGTGTTTGCCTGCCTCGTGGTGATTAAATCAAATCCATAGTTGCAGCTTTATCTGAGGTCAAAGGGTGTTAAATGACTCAAGTAAAATAGATGCTGTATTGCATTGCGAAAGCACACGTATGTTTCTGAAAAAGTGATCATCAAAGTCATCACCACCCCGTCTGGGTGGTGATGACATACTTACTTTGCAGCTCAGTGCATCTGAGAATCTAAACCTTCAGGAGGAATATGAAGCTGGACATTGCAGTACTTTATAAAACACTACTGTTGAACCAGTGACGTAGTCTTTACTATGAGATCTCTTCCCTATTTATACTGCAAAATACAGACCCGGATGACAGCTCTGTGTCTTAATATGTCTTCCATCAGCACATAAACCTAGAAAGATCACAGATTATAGCTAAAATACCACATTCTTGCCTGTAGGGCAGACAATCAAAAAATGAAACAGATCAATTGACTCAAACCAGCCCCATAAATCCAACACCAGCAGCCTATTAATTCATTTCTGGCAAACTGCCATCTATTCCCCCTGCCTGTATGTCTCAGCACAAGAGTCCACTGATGATGACAGTAATGCAGCAATGATTTAAAAGCCTTCACATTGCCCGTGGAAATATAAAGCCATAATATCATTTTTCGCACATCCAGGCCCGCAGCATATGGCCTGTGCATGGTTCTCCAGCTGACACAGATATCCTGTCATTTCTAAGGCTGTATTGTGTGTCATTTGGAGAAAGCCACGGTTCGCTGTTGTGGAACATCAACATGGACCTAAAGGCACGGATCAATACGTAACCGTTAATGGCAGATTAGTGTATGCATGCCGCACAGGGATTACACAGTATTAATTGCAGAATAAAAGACGCACTGAGAACAAAGAATCTGGCCTTTGCCTTATCATATTGACACATATGAAATCCATACAGCCTTCAAATGATGTGCATTATTTACTAACGATTAATTACAATTTTGGCTTGTTTACATCGGCGTTTTCGCATTTCAAATCGGATGAAATTGAAAGTCCCAGCCCTTTACTGCGCGCACACATACACACATCTGTGAAGGATGGAGCAGAAGATGCGATCGGGTCAATGCGAGATGAGAGGTGCGATATGTGACAAGGTCATCAGCGTCGTGAAAATGGAAGACAATCAGCATAAAAGACAAACAATATGGAAGAAAAGAGGGAGAAATCCCAGCACCTTTTTTTCCCAACGCGATGCCTCCTTGTGATCGGCGCTGAGGTAAAGCTCCGGCAGCTCCGACCCTTTTGTGTTGCTGATGCTGCGGGTGCCCGACAGGGAGACGCACGCACCGTCAGTCCCGATGGAGAAGGGAGGGTGTGGCTGCGAGAGAAACGCGAGGGTCGGCGGCACAGAGACTCAGTGAGCTCCCGTCACGATGCAAGCACGCTACTCTAACGTAAGCTCGTGCTTTTCGGAAGTAATTAAAGAAAGGAGGAGATGAATGAGAAAGATCCAACTGTGTTGCAGCTGAGGATATACTGTAAAACAAACAAAGAGGACATTAATTCACACCAACTGGCTGACCTGAGTATAGTGTTCTTAATAATTCATGGTTTTAAGGAAGAGATTGATTTTAAATTAATAATTACTGGAGAAGAATCTCCATTTAGGTCTTGTTGTCTTCATCCATTAGAGATAGTAAAAGCTGCCACATTAGTCGTTTAACCGATCAATACAACATTCATCGAGCATAACTATTCTATTTGTCAGCTGAGAATGTCATTTGGGTAACTTTTTTATCATTTATATAATTGTCAACTGCAGGGGCTGCTGAACTGATTATGAACTATTGGTTGAACAAAACAGGAGATGTAAACCGCGCTTCCCTCTCTGGCTGACATTATAAAGACCAAAAGATTAAATAAAGATTGGTAAACATTTGTGTTGCAGACCCAAGTTCTATAACAAAGCAGTCTTCCTAATTTAGAAATCTCTTCATGAAAGGTCTGACTGAATCGTTTGAAAACATCTGAATATTATCAGTATGGTGGGTAATTTCCAAACCTGAAAGTTTGGTTTAGCTTCTCAATAAAAAACTGAGGTAGGCTATAAGTTTAGGCGACTAGCCCTTGCTTGCAGGCTATAACATGCAGGCATGACAACAGAAAACTGTGATGAGACCTTTTTAACACAGACTTAGGTATTTCCTTTATTTATTTGGTGCACATTTCATGTTACTGAAGATAAATAAACGGTTCCAGGAAGTGAACAAAGGATTCAAATACAGGGGGCAATGAACCTTGGGAGGATTTTATTTTGAAACTTTTAACAAGACGTCTTCAAATGATGGTTCTGGTTAGCTTGGCATTAGTTTCCAAAGTTAAAGATACAATTATAAAACGAAATCTTATGGGAAGCAGACACGCAACGTTTTCTAGACAAATTGTTAAGCAATCTTTGTCTTTGGGGATTTGTGTTAACCAAAGAAAATGCTCTTCAACACGATTTTATTTTGAAAGGTCATACGGAAATTGCTATTTCTTTACTCTCAAACTTTACCCGTTTTAAATTAACTATGGGTACGTGGTAGGTGACCAAGGGTTTGTTTTCTCACGTAGTAACATTAGTTATCCGTCGACTTTAAAGGGCTACGAGGTATTGAACACACCAGCCGGACACACTATGCTACCTCGCAGGCAGGACTTCGGGATGAAGAAGTCTGGAGGACCGCGAAACAGCCCGGTTATAAACTTTAGGACCACGGTGATCCCGGGCTCGGTCCGCCGGAGCTCCGCGGTGCTTCCTTCGGTCCTTACCTTCCTGGTGATCGTAGCCTCCGGAGGCCTGCTGCTTATGATAGAGAAAGGAATGCTGAGCAGCATGGAGACACCTCCACCGCGGGGGACCGGGAAGCGGCAGGAGTTCATGCGGCAGGTCGGGAGGCTCAGCCCGGGTGCTGAGGACGTGGACTCGCAGGTACAGTCATGTAATGCAGTGGCTCCCTAGGTTTATGGACAGAGGCACCCTCACAGCATTCAAGTACCCCTCCATCGATTTCTATTGCATGTTAAAAATACACAAAACTCATCAATATATTGAAGTGTTTTTTTTATTTAGTTACCGGTTTAAAATTCAGTGCTAGCTTTCCTTAATTCGCAGACTTACATAACTGCCATATGAAGTGTTCAGCTGATTGAATATAGTGTGTTGGTACTTGTGGGTTATCTGTTGTCACTTTTTTTGTTTTTTATCAGACTCTAAATACGCACCTTTTTTGTTTTTTTCAGTCTCTCTAAATAACCCTAACCCCTAGTATTAATGTTTGTTATTTTGAGAAAAAGTTCATGTGGAGGAGCCAGCTTCCCACTATTAAAAAGAGGGGACAGATAACCCACAAGTGCTACCAGTTTTTTTAAAATAATTGTATTTTGTATTAATTGAGCCACTTTTTTCACCTTTTCCAAGTTTGTTGGGTTGAGTGTGTGGCGTGTGAATAGGTCTAGTGTTGCCTGAGGCGATTTGATTCATCTTGTGACTGTACATTGCACAATATCACTGTAGGATTAAGGCTCTACACAGCTTTTTTTTGTGATGCCATGGTGGGAAAAAACCAATTTCAGTTGGTGATCAAAGGGAAAACCATAAGACACTTTGCTAAAACGTTCTGGTTTGTTATTGTTCTAATCAAAAAACACATGTGCTTTTTATGGTGATCTTAAAAAATCCTGCATGCCATAAAAGCTGGACCAAAAGGCAACAATTTGGTCTGGTGAAACCGCTGATCTCATCTTACATGTGTAAAGAAGTTGTTATATTGTTTTTTAACTAGTCTGGCCATTTTCAAACATCTGGTCACTTTAAAAAGAGGCAGCAGAGTCCAAGATATTCCGTTTTTTCCCCCATGATTCAACTTTATAGTCCATATCTTATAAATGCCACATCATAAGCTTGTATGCAGGCTTTGTATTATAACATTTTACATTTACAAGCCCACAGTTAGATAACCTTGATGAAATCACGATGAAACAATCAGGGGGATTTTCTCAGATGTCTTGATGTTGTACAGCTCTTTGGACAGGCTGAATAATACAAACTCTGACTAGTTAACATCTGTTGATCTGTCAAATTGTCACCGTTTTGTGTTCACGCTTAGATCCTTCAAGAGATCCGTAACCGGACCATCAGGTCTATGTGCAGCCAGAAGAACATGCCGCACAGCATCATGTCCCTCACCCCCCTGCAGAGGAAGACGCTGCTGCAGCACATCCTGGTGAACGATCAGTACCACTTCCTGTACTGCTACGTCCCCAAGGTGGCCTGCTCCAACTGGAAGAGGGTCCTGAAGGTTCTGAACGGGGTTCTGGAGAGCGTGGACGTCAGCATCAAGATGGACCACCGTAGCGACCTGCAGTTTTTGTCCTCTTTTAAACCCGAGCAGATCCAATATCGCCTCAAGCACTACTTCAAGTTCATGTTTGTGCGGGAGCCAATGGAGCGCTTGCTTTCTGCATACAGGAACAAATTTGGAGAGATCAAGTCCTACCAGAAAAAGTACGGCGTGGAGATCGTAAAGCGGTACAGGAAAACTCGCGCTAAGGACGCGACGGTTAAAGGAGATGATGTGACGTTTGCAGAGTTTGTCCGTTACTTGCTGGACACGGACGCAGAGCACATGAATGAGCACTGGATGCCGGTGTACAACTTATGCCAACCCTGTGCCGTGTCCTTTGACTTCATCGGCTCCTATGAGCACCTTGAAAGGGATTCTGAGTTTGTGCTCCAGCGCATTGGAGCGCCTCCTCATGTTCGCTTCCCTGAGAGGCAAACGTGGTACAAGCCGGTCACCACGGAGACGTTACATTATTATCTGTGCACGTTACCACATAAGCTACTGAGGGAACTCCTGCCCAAATACATTTTAGACTTTTCCCTCTTTGCTTATCATCTCCCCAACACAACCACTGAACACTGCCGGCATTAAATGTGCAATGTTTCATAGTTTGGAGAGAACTTTTTATAGAGCATTATTTTTTACTATTTGTATTACTAGGGAAGAAACTGTATTTTAATAGTCGTTACACATTTTGACTTGAGATGTTCTAATATCATCGCAGTATGCAGATGGTTGGTCTTAACTTCAGAACCACTAAAGCTTGAAATTAGCTGAAGACAAAGAAACATATGAACCGACTTTGTTCCATTTGAACATGTTCCTGTCGTGCACTGTTACAGTCAATTAACCAATTCAGTATATATTGATGCAGTTGTAAATAAGGTTGCCAGACCAAACTTTGATTTTTCTTCTTCTACACTATTGGAGAAGCTAAAGGGTTAACAGCTTCTGCGGGCCTTCAGTGGTTTAGCTGGCTAAAACACAAACTATTAGCTCACCGAGTCGTGGGTTTAAATCAAGCTTTTTTGTGTTTTCGTTCTACGTCGACCTCTCCTCCACAATCTGTCCCCCCTCTTTAC
Organism: Notothenia rossii; assembly: GCF_949606895.1. NCBI lineage: Eukaryota > Metazoa > Chordata > Actinopteri > Perciformes > Nototheniidae > Notothenia > Notothenia rossii. The sequence continues at coordinate 84,761,744 of NC_136912.1, read as the reverse complement.
CAACACCTTGGACTGTTTACCCTGTTATTAAACAGAAATTGAAGTTTAGTGATGTACATTACTGCACATTTCTGTGATTTGGTATTTCTTTATTTTAGGAATAATTTAATAATTTAAACATTGTTAAAAAAAAACATGAATATAAAGCATAATACACATAACCAAAGGGGTGAACAAAAACGTATTTTGCTACATGTGTGACGTTGACAACCAAATTGATTTCAGGAAAACAGTTTTGAAGCTAAATCCACATTTTTACCAATGACTGTGTAACGTACTGACAGAGATGACTTGTAAGTGGAGTCAATCGGTGGTTGGATATTTCCATAGAAAAAAGTAAACATACTGTTTGAATGTTATCACTGTTACTAGTTTATGTTAAATTGAACACTCACTGTAAAGCCGCTACTTACAAAGACCTTCACAATTCACTCACAGCTTCAAGTGGTTTCTAACTCACTCATCAAGTTGTTTATTTGTCTGTCTCTGTAGTTGTGGCAGAATCTTTGAAGCTCACACTTCTGGAAAGAGAAAAAAAGAGAAATGGTGAAATAATTATTTTTAAAGATTTGTTACGGCTCATCGTTCTTTTTTTGTAATCAAAGAACTTCCTGTCTTCCTGTCTAACATGGAAAAACACCAGCTTATTACCAGAACCTAACACAAAACAATGAGCCCTATTAAAAGCCATATCATTTTCAAGACTCACTTGTCTGCTGACTTGTCGGTGGAGCGGCTTAGACTCCGCAGGATGGAGCGCTCTGGAGAGGTGTGGTGAGAGCTGGAGGAGACGTCGAGGGAGGAGAACGACAAACCCTGCCGGCGCATCTCCTGAACCGCCCGCTCTCTGTCGACACAGCCACAGTTAGGCAATCTTTACATGTTTAATATGTGCCTAGGCTTGTGGTTACATTCTTCTGACCTCAAACAAGTCAGACAACAATTTGAAAACTTCGCCTCAGGCTCGGACATCATTATTAGTTTCACTTTTATCGCCAGATACTTCCAAAAGTAGTATAACTGTTTTATTGTTACTGAACTTGTATCAAGAAATGTTCAGTTTCCAAGAGGACACTTTTTGCTGTTTCACAGATAATGGAAAACTTTCAGTAGTGTCCCCAACATCCTGATAATATCCTTATATGCTAGCTCAGAGATCAAGCGTAAAAAATGTGTGTGTGCAGCCTACTCAAAGTAAAAAAAAAAGTTTTTCACATCAGTTATGCTATTTATGTAATAGCAAGTCTATAGAATCCATTATTTACTGAAATACACTAAGTCAAAAAGCTAATATAAAAACCCTGACGACAGATCTAATTTGGGTGCTCTCCATTAAATATTGAAGTGCTGGCAGTTGAAAAGTCAGCTCACCGTTCAAAGCGCTCAGAGGTCAACTGTCTTTTCAGAACGTCCATCTCCGTCTGCAGCTGAGAGACTTTGCTGCGGAGCTGCGCCACCTCCCTGGCATGCTCCGCACTGAGGGCACACGCACACCAAAACAAATCAGAATCAACAGCTTGTAAAATAAAAGAGGCATTGATTCAAGTCTTGGAGTTCAAGTCAACATATTCAAAAGGACTTGTTTACGTTTTGCAGTCAGCCAGAGTCAGCCTGTCGCGCAGGACCTTTATATCTGACTCCCTCTCACTGGCTGTCAGGTGGGTTTGGAACTCCTTATGCCGATTGCTGGAGAGAAGGGTCTCAAGGTTACGGACAGTCAGCCTCTCACTGGCCATCTGTTTCCTCAGGACCTCTGCGTCCGACTTAACGTCCTCCAGTTCTCCTGTGATCTAGAAAACATACAGGTTTATTTTCAGAAATCTGCTACGGCTCACCTTCACAGATAACCTACACCTGGATGCAACAATAAACCCGCAGTGGGCCTCACCCTCTCCAGGTCCATGCTCCGGGAGGTGAGCTGGCGGGCAGTGAGCTCCTTGCCAGAGTCCAGTTTGACACACAGCTCCCTGACGGATGCCAGGTCAGAGAGGAGCGCGGCCTTCTCCTCCTTTGCTGAGAGCAGCTCCTCCTCTAGTCGGGACATCCCTCGCACCAGCGACGACACTTGGGCCTCGTAAGCCTGCAGGGCCTGCGTGTGCTGGGGAAACGTCAGATGGAAAGGAACGTTCATCTTAACATTTGTTCCTGACTCTGTGGTGGCATGAAGACTACCACCACTGAATTGTTTACTACCTAGCAGAATATCTTAGTGTGGCAGCGGGGTGTGGTTAGAGCGCCGGCTGCTGGAGTGATGGGAGTGGCTCGGCTCCTTCTGTCCTTTTTAACCTGGGTGTGAGCGGAGGTGCTTACTGTGGCCTCCGTACAAGGACAGGACAGAAGGAGACGGATTCAGGGAATAACTTAAGTTTATTGTCCAACAAAACAAAAATAACAGCCAGCTCCAAAAAGGGCACGAAGCGGTGTAGTGGCCTAATCAGGTGTGTTCCGCGGCCCAGAAGTCCTCCCAGGACCCAGTCTACTGCAAGAGAGACCAGAACCAGGTTACCAACATGCTTTTATTCAGTGGCTTATTACCTGATTCTGATCAGCTGTCTGGTCTCCGGCCGAGCCACTCCCATCACCCGGCGCTTTAACCACACTTAGCTTGCCTGCCTAATTATATTCCACTTTTCTTCTGATATAATTCATGTATAGGAGCATTTCTTATGACGTGTATACAACACCGCAAAGAAAATATGTGACCCGCTCTATCGAAATCAGTCGGAAGTCAACGGCTCATTTCAAAATAAACATGGATTTGTGGAAAAAAATAGTTTTTCGGGATTCGGGTGTTTTGTTTGATTTTAAACAAACAAAGTCTTGGCTTTCAGAATATGAAACTTTTATTTTCAAAATCACACGATAAATATATTTTTGAAGCTTGTAAAGGGAAGATGACATCTCTCAATCGCCACTCTGCTGTTCCGCAGCGCTGCTCCCCCTCCCTCCGCTGAAATTATGAATGTAAGGCGTATAGTAATCATAGATAACACGGCAGGGTCCGTTACAGTTTGTTTTCGTCTGATTTCAATTAAACAAAGTCTTGGCTTTCAGAATATTAAACTTGTTTCGGCAAATTCAGATGATAAATACAACTTTGAAGCTTGTAACGGCATAATTACAAGCGGAGAACGGAGTAACTTGACGTAACAGCAGGCAGAACAACAGCCGGTGTTTCTCGCGGGAAACAAACACAATACACACAAACGCAAAATTACACACACACACACACACACACACACACACACACACACACACACACACACACACACACACACACACACACACACACACACACACACACACACACACACACACACACACACACACACACACACACACACACACACACACACACACACACACACACACACACACACACACACACACACACACACACACACACACACACACACACACACACACACACTCCGTAGTATTTTGATCATTTGCTAATAATCAATCAGATCGATGGACTCCAGAGAAGAGGAAACTTTGAAGGCCTTTCTCTCAACATGATGACAGTCAGTATATAATGTGACAAACATTAAGTACAAAAACAATCCAGATATCATTGGAAAGCTAGGAATCTCCTCTTTCCAGCAGTGTATACGACTCAAAATGTGTCTTCGGGTCAATGCGACTGATTTCGATGGAGCAGGTCACATATGTGTCTCGATTCCATATATACATAGAAACTGTAGCATACCACTTCTTCCCTTTAAGTTGACCTTGAATGGCTGATGTTATTACGCATGCTATATCTCACCTGCTGGATTTCTCTCCCCTGGTGGCCGACAGTTTCTCGGAGGTGTCTGCGCTCTGTGTCCGAGGAGAGCAGCTCCAGGCGGATGGAGTTGTTTTGGCCTTCAGCATGCTGCAGCTTCTGCTCCCGCTCCTCCACGTCAGAGTGGGCCATCCTGAAGCGATCCAGCAGGTCCCTGTTCTCCTGCTCCTGAAGGTCCACCAATCACATTCAATTAGCAGACAGAAGAAGGTGTATACGATGTCACTATAAGAATCTGCTACAGGAGTGTTGTTGTTACCTTTGCAGCCATCAGCTTTTCTATTCTGGACACCTCAGAGATGTAAGAGTGGACTCTTATCTTCAGCTCATCTTTCTCATGCAGAGCCTCCTCCATCTCCATATGTACAGCCTGCACAAACGCAACATCGGCTGCTGTTATTTCTTTCTTTTCTTTGTATACAAAACAACGTCAGTGTGTTTTCCTACATACTTGGTTCTCCCTGGTCATTGTAGCCAGGTCCTCCTGCAGCCTCCTGTTCTCTCTGATCGTGGTTTCTTTGTTTCTCCTGAGTCCATCCAGCTCCTCCTGACAGGCATCCAGCTGTCTCCTCAGGCTGGTTATCTCCCTCTCACGACTGTTTAGCGCCCCCTGCAGCTGACTGCGCCAACATCACATGTTCAATATCAGCTAAATAAAAAGGGGACTTGTTTAGTTGTATTTAAAACCAATGCAGAAAGAGACAACAATACTTACGCTAGTGAGTTGTCCATGTTTGTCACTGTGAGTCTCACTTCTTCAAGAGTCTGTTCCTGTGTAAATAACAAAGAATCAAGCTTCTATCTTTTCAAACATTATGTGCATTTGTTTTAAAGTCTATCATCATACAGTCCTCCCTAGTCAATATGTGCATTGAAGAATAATATTTTCTAAGTTCCATACTGGCTGTGAAGAGCTCCTTTAATGCTATCCGATGTAAATGCAAATGATGTATGTCTTAAAAAAGGCTCAAAGATTCAAAGTTGGTCACATCGTGGTTCATTTGGTGCAAAACTTACTTTCCTTTCGTTTACCTTAACAGGAACAAAAAGGGTAAATACAGAACTAAGGTCCAGCAACTTTGTAAAATACCCACTTGATTGGACAAACAACTCCTACTAAAGCCTCATATGTAATCATTGTTTGCATAGTGAGGACTGTGTATGTTGTCCCCTCCTCCCTTACTGTACATTTGAAATGCTTTAGGGCAGGGGTGTCAAACTCAAGGCCCGGGGGCCAAATCCAGCCCTTGACTTCATTTTATGTGGCCCACAAGAGCTTGCAAAGCATATAATATGTTTGTTATATGGTTACATGGCGATTTACAGAAGCACGTTGCCCATAAACTACATTTCCCAGAATGCATCTCAGATTACGGATGCTAGTGATTATTTGATTATTCGTTACAGTCTCCATAATCGAATATTATTTTAAAAAATCGATTTTGTTTATATATATTTTTATTATAATTTATGTTTTTTTTTTTTTTTCTGGCATAGTTTCAACCAAAATATAGACTAATGCTAATAATAGTATTAATAATTGTAAATGGCCATTGGTCACACCACCAGTTTGTTTTACTGTAAACTTGGAGGAAGCCTGCGTGCAGAGCAAACTGCTGCTGCAGCACGCTACACACCGACCCCGCCCCCACCCCCCCCCTCTCCCTCACACGTGCGACTAAAGATGAACAGCAGCAGGTAAAAAGACTTCAAGGAGTTGCATCATGTTGATGTTGGTTTATTTGTCGTTTATTTTGTTTGTACTGCTAAACATGTTCCAGTAAAGAAAACAACGGAATTCCTTTTGACTGAGCTGAGGGGGGGGGGGGGGGGGGTCGGTCGAATAATCGATTATTACTCGCCAGGGCTGCCAAATGATCGATGGTCAGTTTCTGGCAACCCTATCTCAGATATGCCTTTTTTTCTCAGAATTTGACTTTTTCTTCAAAATTTCACTTTTTGGGGGGGATTTTGACTTTTTTTTCAGAATTTGGATTTTCTTTTTAAATCATTTTGTGATATTCTCACTGAAGAGACTTGCAATTATTTGCCCTAGACTTCTTCTTTCAGACGTAGTTAATTATGAAGTTATTATGCTATTGGATAATAATCCAATGCAGAGGCAATCATGTAATATAATACATTATTATTTATATATGTATATTTATATAGTCTTAAAGTTACAACCGGCCCTTTGAGTGCAACCATAATACTGATGTGGCCCTCGATGAAATTGAGTTTGACACCCCTGCTTTAGGGGGAGACCTTTATATAGCCACTTCGAACAGGAGAAGTTAGTGCTAATATGGGAATGTTTTGATGAGGTTTGTTGGGGGTGGCTACCTTTTTAGAATGCTCCTCCAGGAGAACAACCAGTCTTTCAGTCTTTTGATCCACCTCGTCTTGCAGAGCATCTTTCTCTCTATCCAGAGCAGAGATGGACTTCTGGAGAGTAGCCACTTCCTCTTTGTGCTTGGAGCCCCGCTGACTCAGCTCCCCTGTCAGGCGGAACCAAAATCAAGCAAAACAGTGAAGCAGCTGCAGAAAAACCAAACGGACATACAACAATACAACACCAACTGTGGCAGGCCATTCTGAACCTCATAACGTTCACTAATACTCACCTATTGTTTCCTCCAGTTTGTCAATCTGCTCATGGGCAGCATGCAGCTCGTTGATCTTCACAGACAGCCGGTGTTGTGTTTCAGAAAGAGAATGCTCCATCTGCTCCTGCAGCAGCCTGCAGACAGACAACAACCCCTAATCATTTTCTTTTCAGAATATAATTAAAAAATATATATTTTGGGAATAGAACGGTGCCATAATAAGACACACAAAAAGGAAACTGTATTCCGCTACAGTTTTTTCCAGTAAATACAAAGACCGTGTGCACACATTCAGGACATGGGTCTGACACAAAGGCCTCTAACATTTGTGGGGGAAATGTTGCCAGTTCAGTAGGTCATGTAGAAAAGGGGACCAACGTCACTGTACAGTTTTTTTTCCAGTACAGCAAGATTCAAATGTAATGCCCAGATGCATCCCAGTCTCACATTTCTGGTACAGCAATTTTAATAAAGGACAAACTGTGATTTTTGCATGTAGTTTAATTTCACCAGGTTAAAATATGGCATCACTGATGATAGCATAAACACAGCTGGAAGTCCTGAACTTGCACTGTGATGTTATGATGTTCCCGTTTCTGCTTTACATACATAATAATGGCAACATTTCAACATTTGTTTTTTTGCGCACATGTTGTATAAAGCTAATCCAAAAGTAATGGAAAGTATTCAAGACACATTTCCTTATTGTTGTGACACTTTGGACTTCTTTAAAAAAGGTAAAAGGAATTGTATTTGTGTAAACTTTTGATACTTCATATTAAGGCTGCTCAATTAATCGTATTTTAATCGCGATTACGATTATGGCTTGCAACGATTACGAAAACAACGTAATTATATTTATTATTACTTTTTTTTTGGTTTTTCAGTTTAATTATACTTAAAGTTCAGGGTAATCAACTGTTAAAAACATACTGTTCAAGTTTTTCTCTCCAATGAATGGATGTTTTCAAAGTCAATGAATAATCGCATTCACCCATTGACCCAAATAATCGAGATTATGATTTTTGCCATAATCGAGCAGCCCTACTTCATATATACCTCATTGTCATAAGAAATTCAACACAAACCTCAGAGCATTAGCCTCCGCCCTCTGATGGGAAACCTCCCCTGCATTCTGGACCAGAGCAGCAGACCGGGCCTCCAGTTTCTCCTCAGCAGCCCCCCTGCTCTCCTTCAGCTGACTCACCTGGGAGATCAGCTCCAGTCTCTCCCGCTCCAACTACACCCAAAAACACACAATGGGTCAGCAAATTAAACCCATTTAAGGATCCAAGTTAAAGTTGTAATCATCACCTAATAACTGTTCTGGGACGTTGGTATGTCAGACATTATGAGCATGTGTTTGAAAAGGTTTATCAAAATTCCCATCAGGCTTACACTCTTTACGGCATTCTCCAGATCAAGAATCCTCCTCTCCTCTCCCTGTCGGCCAGTGAGAGCTGAAGTCTGGTTAACCTGCAACAAAAAGAAAATCAGGCTCAACAAACTCCAGTGTCACTAATGTAAAGCTTACAGTGAGCCTGTTAAGTCAGTATTAACTAACAATTACATTGTCCGACCAACAGTTTAATCCCCAATGATATGTAAGTTACTATTACAGAAACAAGCAAATATTTACATTGATTTTCTTTTGGATCAAAAAAGACCAATGATCAAGTATCAACATTTTAGCGAATGAGCTTTCTGTCAATGGACTTATCGATGTATTGACCAATCCTTGCAGCTCTAGCTTCTAGCAAATTAAAACTATGCTTAACTCTGCAACTTGTCAGCCTGCTAACATAAACCTATAGTTATCCGATAGAATTAATAACAACAGTATAGGTTAAAGCCTGACCAATATCTGCCCTAATGGTGCACAGAAATGATGCACACCATAAAAAGGTATTACTCTGTACTAACCTGTAATCTGTCCATCAGTGTGTCTCTTTCAGAGGTCAGCTGATGGATTCTGATTTCTGCCCGTTGGACCTCCTCCTTCAGTTGTAAGAGATCAGCGGACATACCTGTGCTGTGAACCAGCTTCAAGTCCTCTTGAGCCTGAGTGAACAATACATTAGGTTGTTTAAAAGTGTAAAAGAAAAAGTGTCCAACTTGTGGAATAATAACTTTCTATAACTCACTTGTTTAAACAGCTTTTTGAAATGGTCTCGTTCAGAGCTGAGGCACTTCACATTGCTCTGGATGTCCTCCATGTGCCTCTCAAATTCCATCAGAGCAGCCTTCAGCTCATCTCGTTCCTTTAATAAACGCACAAGTTCTGTCTCGGCCATACCTCCCTGAAAGTGTGAGGTTCAAATTCAAGTTTAAAAAGAGGATTATCTGAAAAGCTGTTACAGAAGTGAGCATGTTTTTTATTGTCACTGCTTACCCTCGTTGCTTTGGACTGAGGACTCCTTCCCCGGGTTGGACTACGACCGGGGCTTAAATCAGGGCCCCCGGCCCCTTTGGCTCTTTTGTAGCGCTCAGCCTCCTGACGATAGTAATCCCGCTCCTCCTCTAGACTTTTGACAAATGCATCTAGCCGTGAGGGCGAGCGTTCCCTTCCACAAACACCATGTTTAGCCCGCATGCTCTCCAGCTCCAGCACCAGGTCTCTGTCTAGAAAACAGCAGCAGGTAGGTAACACACCTATGTCATGAAATCTATTGCTGCTATAAGCAGTTTCAACAGGTGCTTACCTGCTGCCATCATTCTCTCCATCTTGTCCTGCAGCCTGATTTTTTCCTCCTCTAGGAAATTCACCAGTCCCTCCATTTTCTGATTCTGCTCGTTGAGCTCCACCAGCTGGTCTCTGAGACGGCCTTTCTCAAAGTCCCCTTCAGACTGCTCCTAAATGTAATCATTGCCAACACTTTAGCATGGGTAATAAAACAGGACAGACATATGGTAACATAGAAACGTTAAGGATCTACTGAAGAATGTCAAATATATATTAAGTATTGCAGTAAATGACCATATTAAGTGTGTATACATACCCTTCTTGTTTTTGTTATGACATCCTCCAAGTCTTCAATGATTCTCTGTTGCCTTTGAATATGTTTCTGTTGAGATCAAGTTTCCAGGTTTTACAAGCAGAATGAAAATCCAACACTTTTATATTATCTCCCCTCCTGACTGTTCTTACTTTAGTTTCTTGCAGTTCCATGTCAGCCGTTTCCAACACGTGCTCTTTGTCCATCTCCAGGCGCTTTGCCAGGTCGTCAATGTGCGTCAGCTCTTCACACAGTTCCAGGTTCTTTATGGAGAGATTGGCCACTTCGCAGGAGGCATCCTTCTTCCTCTGCTGCAGACCTGCCACCTTTTCCTCTAAAGCCATGTTGGTCTCCTGTAGGTATTCAATCTGTAGAACACAACAGCTACGAGTCAGCAGAGAGGAGGGTAACCATGCAGACTTCTCTTATAGAGGAAATGTTTTTAAAACTAGGTGAGTTACTTAGAAAACGTCATGTTCTAGTAATATCCTGTATGCATTATACATCAGGGTAAATATCCTGTTTGACTACAATGCTTGCCTGGAGGTTAAGATGGGCAATCAGTTTCTCGTTGCTTAAGTTCTGAGCCTCGAGAGAAACTACATCGTGAGGTCGTCCTCCGTGAAGAGCACGGTTCAAACGCTCAATCTCTTTATTCCTCTCCTCCACCTGAAGGGTTAAGAAAATAGGTCTCGTCATGTCTTTAGTAACATTTGACTCGTCATAGTAGGAAATGATTCAGGCTTCTTTATTTCTTACCTGTGTATTTAAGTGTTGTATAAACTCCTGAGCATTTTCCAGGTCCAGTTTGACTTTGATGATGTCTTCTTGTAACTCACTTATTCTAGAAATAAAAATGACAATCAGTCAGGTTGTCGCTAAGAAGCATTGAAGCATAATACGACCAACGCATCCATTGAGTAGTTCCCCACTCCCTTAATAATACAGCTCAGCTTTAACATAAAAAACGAACCTTCCATCGGCCAAAAGAAGGAGGTCAGCTATATACGGATCATCAGGCTGCGACACAGGATAACCAGATGTAGAGGAGGAAGGTATGAGATCATCAATCTGCATTCTCTGACGTCTGAAAGGGATGCTGTGCTTCTTTCCACCTGTGAGTGTGTGTAAGAGGAAAGAAGGATACAATTCTTCAGTTATGGTTAACTTTAGATTTCCCTTTTATACCCACGTCCTGTTACTTCTAATGCAATTCATCCAGTTCAGGTCAGATCCCTGATATTACCTGGTGTCTGCACCACAGCTTGCATGTTTTTCTCCTGCAGCTGTTGGATGCGCTCAGCTTTAGCCTTGCTATCCTTCTCCAAACAGCGAACTTTGTGCACATACTGATTATTTAAAAACTTCAGGTCCGATGTCTGATGGTCCAGTTTTCTGATGTGGGTCTTGAGCTCTAAAACAAACAAGATAGTGTCAATTAATGTGGTGTGTGCTGGTCAAGGATAAGGGAACCTGTTTCAATTTGTAATGAAGAGGGGGACAACTGGTTATCGGAGCTTACCTCTGCTGACACGGTCTTTCTCCTCTTTCAGCTTGAGAAGTTCGAGGTGCAGCTCATTGTTCTCCCTGACTGCCCGGGCATTCTCTGCCCTGTGTGGCTCCAGAAGAGCATCAAAGTTTCGAGTTTCTTTTTCAGTTTTCCCCGCTGACAGTTTGGCATTGCGCAGACTTTCAGTTGTGTGGACCAGGTCACTGTAATAACACATGTAACAAACGTAAGAACATCTCATAAACCTCTACAGACTGGCTGATATTAAGGAAAGAGCAAATGCAGGAGGATTAAAAGGGATTACCTGAATAGTTTCTCCACTAGAGGCAGTGACTCTATTCCTAGTGGGTGTCTGTAGCCCAGCTGATCCAGACGCTTCCTCAAATTGATAAACTTCCTCTCTGCATTGTTGTTCATGGCTGTGATGTGACACTGACACAGACGGTTACATTAACTTCAGATAAAGATTCACTTATATTGAACCCAGTTTGGGAATGTATTTCATTACATCAGCATGTAGACAAGAATAGCGGATTTATTCAAAACTAAATAAAATACAAAATAAAAAGCAAATATGTATAAACTGTAAAAAAAACAAAAAAAACAACAGTACATATGTATATATTAACAGTGAAATATGTATAGCTCCTAGAGTATCTCTATTGAATATACAATATTAATATAACGATTAACAAATATAATTGAAGTCGGTGTACTTTGATAGGCCAGCCCATAACTATTATATAAGTATGAAATGTATAATAATATTTATATTAAAACGGTATGTTACAGTTTGGAATAGATTTAAATGCACAAGGTAGAGTTTCGAAACAATATATACAAATACGTTTGTTAGTAAGGCAGCAAAGATGAATACAGAATATATTAACAATAACATTAAACGTATATTTAGGACCTGGTTGGTGTTAAGAGTGTAAACTAAATGACAGAAGCTCACAAAGTTAGCCAGGTATTTAATGATAGCTAACGTTACTTAGCTAGCTTACATGCTAATAAGCTGACATTAGCCTTATGTGTGGTAGACTAGCTATTGAGCTAGCTTGTGCGATAACAACAACCACTAACCAGCTGCTTGCTAATGTTAACTAATGAACCTAGCTAGCGTTAGCAGAGTCACAACTTACCGGGTAGTGGACACCGCTTTGCTGACAACTAGCTTAACGGACGTTAACGTGTCACCGACTTAAATGTCTCTTTGTTTCGATAACTTGCAATAGACTACTTGTGGTATTTAAGTTAAAGTTTGATAATCACCAGCTCTGGTTATAACATGTTCTCGCGGTAAAGGGGTTTGAAAAGAGCGCCGATGATCTCCTGTTTAGATTCGTCGCCATGGAAGTTAGTGAAAGCATTTTGGGGAGCTCGTTTTGTGAGCCGGCGTTGTCAGGATGCAGGGCGGAGACAAATAATGGGTATTGTAAAAGTCTGACTGTTTGGAACTGAATGGATATGACTGACTATATAAAACAATTATTGCATTCAAATATAAAGTGAGCTGATAAATATTTAATTTGTAATGTGCCTTTATTAAACTGAACTACGATTATGATATGATAATCTAACAATTCTGCAGTAAACTACAACATTCAAATGATCACAGAAGAACACAGGGATCTTGAACAAGAACATTTTCAACGATAGCTATTTTAAATAAGCTAAACATTATGCATATTGGGTATTGGGTATGTCTTTTGTATTTAATTATAAAAAATACTGCAGTAGAAATGATCAGAATTACATTAGGCATTACAAAAATGTCAAATGTCACGTGAACAACAATAAAAAGAATGACACATATTCGATATAGCATTGAATGGGTCAGCAGCAGCGAATTTATTATGTACATATGGCATAATGAAACAATACAAATATAATAAACAATCAAGTATTTAAGAGAAGAGTTGATGAATCTCAGAAGAACGGGCACACACATTGCAGAGATATCTGGACCACTTACCAATGCACCAATCCCTTTCATGAACACAGACACACTCAAAGGAAATGTTTATCAATAAAAAAAAACAGTATAGTATGTACGGGGAGTTAGTGACTAGCTAGTTTATCATTAGTCAATGTGAGGCAGTCGTGAAAGTGCATAGCAGCTAGGCTAATGAGACTGGGCAATGCTGGAGAAGTACTCCAACATGTCCCCGATGGTAAACTCCATGGTGATTCCAGAGCCAGGGTAGCATCTGCCGATCAAGTCTTCAAAGTGCTTGTACTGACGGATGAACTCGTCCTGCATGGAGTGCCACACCACCTGGTGGAGAAATCATCAAGTACAACACTTCAGATTCAGATCAACTTTATTATCCACACATCCTACAGTTAAAACAATAGAATTACATACACATTTAGACCTTTAATTACATATATTTGATCACACAGTAACAATATGGCGTTCATTGTCTGAATCAAGTTTGAAGTATTTGTGTTATTTTCTATATTTCCTCATTCATTTTTGTGTCTGGCAGTGCGTTTTTTTTCTTTTTAAATGAATAACCATGAATATTGTGACACCACTGACAAGATAAGCAATTTCCCATTATAACACGTTGATTCCTCACCTGTAGCAGACTTTCTTCTTCACACAGATGTTTGTCCACCTTCTTGTAGAGGTTGTCAAGTCCCTTTTTCACCTCTTTGCCAGGATACTCTTTGATAACTTTGCGCAGCTCTTGTTTGTTGAAGGCCAGCTGGTAGCTCACCTCCTCTTCACGAACACCCTGAGCTACACGGGCCTCGACTCCTTCGAAGAAATGCTGCAGGAGGGGAATTTAGCACAGTTTCACTATAATGCATCGAATACAACCTCTCTGTAAATGCTCAATTCCAACACATCAGTACTCATGACCAGGCAGATGTAGACACTTTGTGATAACTCAAAAAGGTATTTTGAATTACATTGAGTTTCTCCAGAGGCTGCCCCAGAGAGTTGATCACATAGGACTGCAGATGGTCTGTGTATTTGTGCTTGGCCTCTCGCCTCTCTGCCTCCAGGCAGGAGATCTTTAGGCGTGACAGAGTTGAGAAAATGTGGTGGAAATTCTCCATCATCACAACGTCCCGTGGGGTTTTCTGGCTTTCATTGGCTACCTTCTCCACTGGAAAGACAATATTCAGAAGTTTGTATCTGAGCATCACCATAAAAGAATGACATCATCTATATAAAGACGATAATTAGGTGATCAGGGGTCTCACCGTTCACGAAGACAGCCCTGATCAGTTTGACGTAAGCTTTATCCAGGTCCCCTCGGCGCTCTGCAACACGGAAGATTGTCTCAGCCAGTTCAGCAAACTCCTCAAACCCGGCTACAAAAAGCAGGATGCCCACTTTGCTTTTCTTTGATATCTTCACCTCCTCCATCTGCCTGATCTGACCAGACTGTGAGACAAAGACAGATGGTATTAAGCATCATATCTATGTATTAAGACCTTAACCATTCTTTCAAAAGACTCTACTCACAATGCATTTGTCAAAGTTCCTCTTGACAGTGACCAGCACATTTCCTAAAGTGGTGCTGAGGTAAGAGGCGGGGTCAACGTTCTCAGCCGTCCACACGTGGTGACTCATCTTCACCAGCATGTAGAGAGAGTTGAAGCTGTCGATCTTATCGCCCAGAGCGATGAGACTGTTGAGCTCCGTCTCGATGCTCTGGAAGATCTTATTCATCATCAGCCGCACAAGGTCTTTCCTTCAATCCCGAATAAGAAGGGAACGAGACAGGAACTTGAGTTAATACACAAGTAAAACCAGAAGAAGGGAGCAATTCATAAAATATATATATAATGTTTTCACCAGTGAAGATGGCAATATGAAACTACTCACTCTGATGACAAAGACTGTCTGTGTTCAGCCTGGGGGGGAATTCTTGACTGCGTGCCTCCGTCTGTATCCTCTGTTTCAGGCTGGCAACAAATACACAAGACATGACAAACCAAGGAAAAAATCCGCTGACACATAAATACGAATGATGCTGCACCTGTAATTGCTGTATTATATCATGCTCTAAGGAAAGAAAACACTCAAAGGCCAGGACAGCCGAGTAAAGCTACCAATATAAATTGAAGACAATTTCATGTGTTATTAAAGACCAGACATCAGTAGGTGGTATAATGTATGAGCCCTTAGCTATTTCCCATCTTTGATGACATGTTTAAGATAAGATAAGATGGACTTTTATTGATCCCGATGGGGAAATTCAGTAGTTCAAACAGCAACAGGGTAAGATTGAAAAACAGGACAGTACAGATTCATACAGATTAAAGATGAATAAAATTAAAGATAAAATCAAAGATAAAATAAAAATGATATACAGTTAAAGGTAGGGTAGGTAAGAATGGAGAAACCAGCTTGAGTGTGCTAGAATTTGAAAATACACAACCAGAAAAAATCTGCCCCTTCCTTCAGACTTCCTTACAGAGCCCCTCCTCCAACACACACGAACGAGCACATGACCAATGAGGGCACGAGGTAAGTTTGTGCACAGATGGAAGGCTGACAGGCAGGTAGGCCATCCAGTTATTTTAGCCGGGCCGCCTCAGATGATTGGTCGTGCTTTTTACAGCGCCACGGCTTCCACAGATGACAGATATTGTCAAAGCATTTAATGTATTCATTGCTATTGGGATGTTAAGAGCATTCCATGGAATATAACAAAAAGTGTTACTGAAGTGAATTACCTACCCCACCTTTAAGAAACTTTAAAATAAGAAATGAATTAAAATGAACATATAAACATATTTGGGTCATATATACATATTAGATATATTTACATGTATGTGTGTCGGTAAAAACTTATTAAGAAAACAGTGTATATTTGATGTCCAGTACTTTACCTGAGCAAGAGGGGGTGTAACGGTCGGGTGCTGCTGCAGCTTGAAGAACTTGCTGATGAAGTCTTGTTCCGCAAGACACAGAGGCTCCAGCTCACTGAGAACCTGCTCGAATATCTGCAGAGAGAAAAGAAAACGTTATCCCTCGATGCAGAACTAATGCACTCACAGTGTTTTAATTGAGTGGTTTGATGAAAATTGCTGAATCTCACCTTGTCAAACTTGGTCCTGTCGGCCACGTCCAGGTCGGAGGCGGACATGTTTCCCATGTCCAGCAGCGAGGAGGACTGGGAGCGCCGGCTGTTGGCGCCCTGCACCGTCAGCTTGTTCAGGCTAGAGGTGGAGCCTGTGAGTTTCCCAGAGCTGCCATGAAGGCCTAACACAGCACAACAAATACAGTGATTCAGTGTCATGTGTTCAGTGAGAGTCAAACAGAAGGATTAGGAAAGTCGATCATGACACAATTCAATCATTTGCATAGTCAAATGATCAAATAAAACATCAACGATTAGCTTTTGTAGGCATTTCGCATAGAATTCAGGATATGTCATGAGCTGCATTGGGAAGATTTAGCACGAACCAACCAGGTACATGGACAGATCATGGTTGGCAGAGCATAATGTGGGTATAAATCAGGGCAGCGAAAGGTTTGAGCCAAAGACTTGTTTTAGTGCAGCTATCCAAGAAGCAGATAGTGGAATAGAGCTATCCAAATGTCATACTTACTTTCTGTTTCCTGTTTGAGTGCACTCTCTTTCCGCGGAAGCGTAGCTGCAGCCAGTTAGAAAGGCAGGCATCAAAGACAGAGACAGGTTAGGCTTACAACATGCAGCATGAGAGGGGGGGAAAGATGTTAGACGTGGTACAAAGTCACGTATATGCTGACGTGCACTGCAGTGGCTTAGGTATGCTCGTAGCTCAGACAAACTTTTGGAAAACAATACATTTTTGTTTTAAGCAAGAAAAGCTGAAAGCACTTGTACCAAAAACTCAACCAAGAGTCCTCTTCAGCATTTTCTATTAAAAAGACAACATGTAAGGTCCTTTTAAAAAAGTTTAAAAAATTGATTTCATAAGAAGGTAAAACATAATGCAGGACTTCAGCACCTGGTAGCACACATATGTATTATGCTCCTGGTAACAGATGTGGAGCAGCAGAAATGGTCCTTTTTGTATACATTAATATTCCATTAACCTCTGTGAAATAGTACAATGGACAAAATAATCTAAGGATGCTGGGAAATCCTTATTGTAATTGAGTACTTCATGTTGCAAAACATTTAGAAAGAGGCAAAACAGATGTTACTTAAAAATCCTAAAACACTCATAATAACATCAACTGCAGAAGACCAACATGCTTTATGTCCACACTCCAACAGGGCAGTGAATCAAAGCTCTTACCAAACTTGCCCTTGGCCTCCTTGGTTGTCCCCGCCATTTTTATCTTGGCCACCTCAAAGAAGTCTTTGATTTCTCGTTCATATAATCTGCTCATGTAGTCAACATAGGTCTACAATTTGTTGAGAAGAAAAACACAAAATATTCACTTTTTAAAAGCATAATTCAACATTTTGAAACAACATATTTGCTTTCTTGCTGAAAATTAAATAAAAGATCTGCTCATGTCTTTGTGAATAAGAACTTGGCTTCGGAGCTAAAGCAAGGAACTACCTGACTGTAGCTGCATATTATAAAATAGTTGTTGCTACCACAGTTTCCAGGGTTGTCACTAAATCAACCAATATACAAATCTAAAGGATTCAAATGAACGCACGTTGTGGTATCAATCGTCTTATCTACTTCCTGATTTAGCGCATGAATATATCTTCACAATTTCTTAAAAGATGTTGTCTGAGAAGAGTACTGACCCTGGACAGGCCCTCGTACTTCTCCCTGTGGGTGTTCTTCAGCCACTCCATGAGCTTGGAGTAGCGCAGCAGGTCCCTGTGGAGCGGGCTGTGTTTGGGCAGGCTCATCTCGGCTGTGTGCTGCGACAGGGTGGAGCTCTGGTCATGGCCCTGGACAACAAGCAGAAAGAGACTATTAGAAATACTTTCAATAAGAGATAGTGTAGACAAACCTTATATTAAATCCCATTCCATCTGTGCACACGCAAACACACTAATTACTTTCCCTCTACAAACATCCGGGGATTGGATATGTTACCTCAGATTACCACAAAACCAGATGTTTTAGATAGATGATCACTTGTACAGCTGAGAAAGCGCAACTCTTACTGCCATACTGACGTTCCCTTTGTTGTTGTTGTTGTTGATGTTTTTCAGTAGCCACTGCTTGTGCTACGAGACATGCACTCAGAGCAGACAGGCACAGGACTTTATGATATGAGACCTTTTGTAACAAAGCAAAGTTAGCACCCAAACACAAACAGAGCTCTCAGCTGAGTGCAGGCCGTTGATGAGGGAGGAGAAAGATGAGCGGTGCCTCTTCAGCTTTGAGATACAATGAGACATGTTAAGTAGTTAGAAACATATCCCATGCAGAAACTAATAGGCTATGTTAGGATATGGAAGATGTGAGGTCTCTGGGGTAATGACGTGTAAGTGGGAGTGAGCCGTGGTCAAACATTAGCAAAGAGGGGGCGAGTGGGGGTTGCTGTGAAGGTACTCACTGGAAGAGACAGACAGGAGGACCTATAGAACTGAGGGATGGTCATTTTGAAGTGACTGAAGTGGTTGAACTGACACAGAGACAGAGAGCAGAGTGGGATGATTCAAAGTGAGCAAGGAGACAAGAATAGGAGGGACACAACAAGGAAATGACAAGAGGCAGCCCAGGAAGAGAGTCAGAGCTAAACAGGAAGTCAATGTGGGGGAGAGAAAAAGAGTGAGAGAGAAAAGCCTGGGATAGAACAGGAGGCTGGTGCAATGGCGAGTTGTGAAGACGACAAAATGTCGCCTCTTAAATCTGCGGAGAAATCCTGCCGCCTCCATGTGTCGCTCAGAAAAACAAGTAAAATATCTTGACTTGAAGGTATTGAGTAATTTCTTTTGTAGTCTCTGATATCGCCAAAGCAAACAAAAACTTAAAGCAAAAGAGCCATAACGTTTTACAAAAGCCTGTGTAATTGCACAGCAGGTATGATCAGCAAAATAAAAATACTCATTCTGCACTACAGAGCTTCCAACTGATGTATTCGTTAAACAAGACATTATAACTATACTGTTATGTAATATACTATATAAATACTGGTGCAAAAGTATGTATGCAGCTTATTACTGTTATAGATAGTTTATACTCATTTATCTTCTTAACTCCAACAACAAAAATCGGATATCCTAATTAAGTTCCCAGTTAATCCTAATATCCTAGTGAGATAGCCTACCATCTAAAACTATAACTTAGAAGCAATCAAGCTACACAAAATGCTTTTAAACAGGTTCAGTCCCTTGTCAGCGCAGTGAGCCTGGTTACCTGGTGAACAAACACGTTGTTGAGGTGATTGGTGAGGCGGCGAGCGAAGGTGTCTCTCAGCTCAGCGAACAGGAGCTGCTGCTGCGTAACAGCCATCAGCTTGCCGTGGCCTGTGGAAGGAGAGGAACACTTTCATAAAGCCATTTACAGGCCGCCGGGGAAATGTACCTGCGTTTGTAAGGAATCGACATCAAAATCTGCTCGTTACAACACTGAGGATCATTTTACTAATCAAGCTAATTGAAAGCTAAGTTTTCAACTACCAAGAGTTTCACACCAACAGTGGCAAACAGCTGATTTAGTTGATTAATAAGTGAAGTGTAAACTAACCTGGTCTGAGGGCCACGTTCATGCACTGTGAAAGAGCTTCAGAGGCGTTGATGCAGGCCTCGATGCCTTTAGGGGAGGTCAGGTCTCCCTCCTGCAGCGCTCTGACGTGTCCCTTTGACAGGTCCATGTAGTTCTGCATTCATTCAAACAGTCAAACAATCTCGCAATTACATGTTAATTGAAGTGCATTTTCAACCCTACAAATGTAGCAAACGTGATTTTTTTTTGAAATATTTCACCCAGTTATTTGAGACTCATATTTGTTAGTTGTAGTTTGTTATCTCTATATCTCTAAAGTGGTGAATACTTCATGAGAGGATCTGGCAACAAATCAGCTATGGACTCTAATCAAAGAAGTCGAGTGTTCCTCACCACTAAGAACTGGATCTCGTCCAGCAGCTTGACGTTGTTCGTGTTGCTGATCTGGATGAGGCGGTTGCTCTGCGAGATCTGGTCCATCTGCTCCTTGACGCTCTGAAGCATCTCCTCGTAGCTGCTCAGCTTCCCCTCGATGGTGTCCACCTCCCCCAGCGCCTCGTCCAGCAGCTGCATCAGGATATTGACCTGCTTCTCTGACGCCATGATGGACTGGATATTGGCCTGAAAGTAGAGGATGTTTAATACAATTACACACTTTCTTAAAAGTAAATGTACCTGTCCAAGCTAATAATTAAAAACAACTCTGTTTATTATTTTCTTTTTGTTTTATAGTTTGCGGGTGCATCACTCACCCCGTCTAGAACCTGCAGCTCCCTGGAGAGCTGCTCAGCGAAAGCCTCAGCATTGGAGACGGCGTACTCGCACATCTCCATCATGCCCTCGATGTCCTGCTCTTCCCGGGTGCTCAGCTCCTGGTAGTCGTCCAGAGCGTCCTCATCGCCCCCGGCAACACTCTGACTCTCACCGCTCGGCACAGACTCTAATCCAACAAACAGAGATGGAAATGTATGTTGAAGATCTCATGATCATAAGTTGAAGACATACTGTCATATATATATATATATATATATATATCTTTCATCACGTACGGTATTACACACCTCATGAAGAACAACTACAGATGAAAATATATCGGGTGATGGTGAATAGCATTTTTAGAAGAGTCTTTAAACTCCTTTTCAATTAATGGAACTCATTTACCAGCAGCTACTCACTTTTTACTGGGGATGGATGGAGTATACCTGCAATCTAAAATTGCTACTATCATCCTAATACACTTTTCTATATTTATGTTATATGACAAAACTAGACTGATAGACCTTTGTTGATGAAACAGCAACTTAACAGACAACTGCACTGCGCTTTAAGAGTTACAAATAATATGGAATATACATTTCGGTCAACCTAGATACAGAGTTCATTAAAGAACACATGACAGTGGATAATCCTGTGAATTAAGGTGGAATGGAAACTTAGAAAAAGCTAAAGTAAAACATGACTTAGATTATGCGTTATGATTATGAAGAATGAAATCATGCCGAACCGTATTTAGTGTCTTGTATTCACACAGAAAGAGCTTTGGGGATGTGAGAGTCTCGAATGAGAGTGGTGGTTTAAGGTAATGAGATAACAATGGAGAGGAGTGAGGAAGGGGAAGTTAAGTCCTACCAACCTTCCGCTTTAGGAAGTTCTGGCCAGAGAAAGTTTAAGAGAGAAAAGTGAGAATAAAGAAGAATTTAACACAGAAAGCCATACCACAAACCAAGATACAGAGACGAGGTTGAATACTTTTTTAAAACGTGCCATTAATAAATAAAACAAACCAACGTCTAAGAAAGATTCTTACTTCTGGGCTAAATTAGAACACCTCAAACAGGAGCAACGCACACAAGGTTTAACACTGTTGTTTTAAGAGTCAAGCCTTTAAACAAATATAATCAAATCATGCGCTCACAGGGTTGTCCACAGTAATAAAGGAGTGTTTCCTCACCTTCCAGCAGCTGAGAACTGACATTCACAAACTCCACCTTCTTCCTCAGGTATCGCTGGTTCAGCTTCCAGATGCAGGAGATGAAGGAGTTTTTCTCAGCTGTGCTGCTGGCCACCCACCGGTACACCTTCTCAAAGTGAAGGTCAAACTCAGGGTTTTCCTAAACCAAGAATAAAAAGCAAGCATACGATCAACAAATGAGGAAGGAAGGAAGGAAACATAATGAGAGCTGAACAAGATAATGGGTGGAAAAAGGACAGATTTCATATTTCTCCGACCTTGCTTGCATCTTTTGCGTCGACTTCTGTCAGATCCCGGAGCTCCCATGTCTGCTGTCGTTTGTAGAAGTCCCCTTTGTCTGATTTCTTCACCTTAACCACTTTAACCTGGACAGGCCTTTCTGTCGTTACTGGAAAAAATAACATAATCATTTAGAAATGTTTTCTTTATATCCTAAGATGTCATTTAGAACTGTGTGGTTCATACCTGTCGCACACAAGAAGCAGTTCTTCTTTTTCTTTCCTGCCTTGCAGACATTAACAATGCCGAGGAGACGCTCGTCGTTGGGTGTGAAGATGTCCCTCTGGAGAGCATGCTTGATGGCTGTCATGGTGGATGCTGTCATACAGAAAGTATTAGGTATTTATTGTTTTGAACATAAGGAACACACATCTATCATACAAGCATAAACACTTGATAGCGCTGAAGTTACAGGTAGCTTCCGATTCAGCAGTTAAGGGCAAAGTTAAGGGAAACTTAACTTAACTTTGTTTTGTATGCTACCAATCGTTATTTGTTGCACCTCTTACTGTTGGGAAAGTGTGTGAAGACATTTTAGGTAAAGCCTTAACGCTGTCTGAAACCCACTTTCAAATATTTTAAACCTAAATTCTATTTGTGAAGTTGCAAAAAGGGGAGTTTGTTCACATCTATTCTAGATCAAAGGCTAATCTGGACTAGATTCAACCAAAGACTCTTTAAGACACTGTTATAGGTTTAGCCAAATCTAGACCCGACTCATTCATGTCAATATTGTTTTTCAGGGGTTTAATATAACTAAGTACATTTACTCGAGTACTGTACTTAAGTACAAAAGTTAGGTATTTGTATTTTAGTATTTTCACAATAAGCTACTTTACACTTTTACTCCACTACATTCATTGTACATATTTAGTTAGTAGTTACTTTGCTGATGTTGGTTATTAATAAAATCAACACACATTATAATATAAAATAATAGGATTACCTACCTCGAAGTGTATAAACTATATCAAATAAACCCCACTTTTACCAAGTGCAACATTGAAGTGATTAACACATAAATGCACCAATAATTTTAATAAAATCCTTTAAAATAAATATATGGTGCTTAAAATTGAAATTTTCACAAAACGAAAACTTTTACTTTTGGTACTTGAAGTATTTTTTTTATTGCTGACACTTTTATTTTTTTACTTAGGTACAATTATGAATGCAGGACTTGTACTTGTAACTGAGTTACACTGTAGTATTGTTACTTTTACTTAAGTAAATAATCTGAGTACTTCTTCCAACTCTGTTATTTTTTTTATCTGGTTGTATACGGTAACAAAAGCCACTTAAGGACAAAAAATAGATTTGTTTACTGTCATTTGGACATTTAAGCGTAGAGCTAGTCCTGCATTATCACAAGACACACATCCAGGTACACGAATAACGTTTCCTTAATAACAGCCGCATAATGAACAACCATTGTGATCTGGTTTGTGACTATGTAAATGTCAAGTAAAAATTATGTTCAGATGTAATCATACATCCAGCCCTTCTAAAGGTTATCTTACAGGCTACTAGAGGCTCTTGATATTACACTGTGCAATTACACATTGCAGACCGGTCAGAAAACAGATCAACACAGTGTAACAAATACGTTTAGGCAGTCAGCTATCATCTGGAAATGGTAACTTTATATAATGAAGAAGCAACCACAGGACCTTGTTGTCCTCTGTCACTGTTAGCTTGCTGGCTGCTAACGTCCCTGCTAGCTTGAGAGAGCTAGCTACTTTAGCATCATTTACGCCTGTTACACAGAACAGGCAGGCAGTTGTGAACATATAAGCGACATTATGAACTGTGAATTAATTCAATCAAAATGTATTCTATCTGTATGTTGACAGGTAACGGTAAATATATTTACAATAAGCGACTACCTTGTTTTGTCAGCCCACCAGACCTCTGCAAAGCACCGCCCTCTCTTCCTTGTTCACAGGCGGAGCGGTCATGTGACAGTCACACTGTCAACACACCATAACTGGGGACATGTCCCTACCACTTTTTGAAATGGACAATGTTGTCCCCACTACTTTTTAAAAGTATAACTTATGCATGTTCTGCACAAGGAAATGTAATAAACAAGAACAAGGCTTTCGTGTCAAGATGTGCAATTTGGACAGGTTAGTAAACTTTTAATAGAAAATGTACGAGGCTACTCTGCTGACTCTAAAATGACCCAAAAACTTGCTTGCGGCAATGTTGTTTGGCCAGTTCGCCTGAATTAAATGTATCTTTTTGTCTTATTTTATTGTCAGAGTACCAGAATGCATAGTTTACATGTTAATAGAACAAATAAATCTTCTGTGGGAGACCCCCGCAGGGGTTCGGTTTGCAAACATGTTTTTCACAACATGTGTGTGCATGTTGTACTTCTTGTGCCAAATACATCAATACAAATAAATCAACATTTATTTAATTAGACCAAGATCACAAATTGTACATTTATCCCAGGGGGCTTTACAGTTTATACAGAACATGACTACGCCGGAAATTCCCGGTGCTGTAAGCTATTAAAATATGTATTGAAGAGAGAAGAGTCACTGTGTTTCTCCTTGCACCGTGTACAACTTGACACAAAGCTTCTAAATAAAAGTGGGAATGGTCAGAGGAAGTGAAATAAAAATATTACAGCAACTGAAAGATATTGTTAGAGACATGTGCACTTGTTGAAACTTTCAGAGGAATGGAAAACATTTCTTATTTGTTGTCGCATCCACAGAACAATCTACTATTTTCAACTTTTATTTTTGTATCAATACATTCATTTATTTATTTTTTCTTGTTTATTATTTATTCCTGTATTTATTTCCACATTTCAGTTTTTTTCACATTTATTTATACTTGTATTTTCTTATTCCTTTATTTATTAATTTGTTACTTATGTCATGTTCTGTCCTCCTACCTGTATGCACACGTTGGTGGTCCAGAGGTCTATGCATTGGGTTTTCATGCAGGTGCTCAAGGTTCATCACCCAGGGGAGGGACATCATTTGTCTTCTGCTATGGTGATGTTAAATTGTCCCCAACACTTGTTCTAACTCTGATCCACATACAGAGGCAATTAATATATTAATAGACACTAAAATATTGTATATATTAATACACACGTCTGTTTGAATATATATTTTTATATATACAATTGTATATTCATCCCTTTTATAATACATTTTTGTGATATACTAAATAAAGGCCACTGTATCCTGGTGATGGTCCTGCTCATGAATTTTTACTAAGTGACAATTTTAGGAGTTGAGGCATTGAATTATGACTTGTCCTGTCACATATTTATCAGAATCAGCTGACTTTCCTCCGTGCAATTGACTCAAAAATATCATTTTAAATGTACTTTTAAAGCGCAAACTGTAAGCTGGGTCCTATAATAGAAGAATTATGCATATTATATACTGACCGTAGAAAGAGGAAAGTCAGTTGCCCTATTTCTGTTGTGGCAATAATATCTACTGTCAATAACAACAATATATCATTCGCAAATTCTTTATTATACACCGGTTGCAGCTGTATGGTGTACATACATTATATTGAAAATCTTTATAGAACAACAAGGTTGCAAATAAATAAGCGCTTCAACCACATTTTAGAATTTGAGGAACACGTTTTTTTTTTAATGTAAGCATTTATAAATGAATACATTTGGATTTGGACTTTTGGAGGAAAATAAATATGGATAGCGAAGTGCAACATTAAAATGTAGACTCTTGTGTTCTTTTGAGTTTTGAGTTAAGAAAGTACGTTTACATTTTTAACATTGGCTATTTCAGATTATGCTTCAACATGCCATGCTGCACATACATGATTTTTTTAAAGCACCAGATGGCATTGTTAGTCCATAAAATATTTCTAACCACTATATTTTTCCTTCTTTGTGTGTTGTGTTTTCATACACAGTTTTTTTAGCTGCATATTTATGTTGTATTGTAGCTATAAAGGTGATAACTATCTACAGCACAGTACAAGCCCATAGAGGCTACTGAGAATGAATGTCAGCCCAGTGAATCAGACATCTGATGAAAAAGAAAGTCACAGATTAACAAGTGATCTGAACACAACGCCTTGGGGTACCTTACACTGTCAGTGTTGAAGTTATTGTGCAAAAATGCATTACTTTATTTCCCAGCTGATGAATGAGACATTGTCTTTCATCAACATTCAAATTCATGGCTGACCGATTCCTGTGACAAAAGCTTCCAAACACAACACAAACAGTAATATATTCTTTAAACATATGTACATCATTATTCAAGTACATAGCATCAGTGTGTTTGAAATCCCATTGCAGGGTCCCTGTGCTGTCTGATAGCAGCTGCCGTCATGTTCCTGTTTGTGTCGAAATGAATTTCCTTGTTCATCACTGTCTTTCCTCCAGTGGTGGGACAAGATTAACAATTTGGGATTGTAGCTCACGGATATCGTAATTCAACATGTTGAATTGTGTCCTGCTGTATAGATATTGCTTGAATGTGGAAATAAACAAACAATATTATATTTTGCCTCCAGAGATGTTGTAGGAATTTAAAGTGGTCTAGCCAGTAAATGTCTTATTTGAATTGACATTTTAATAGCTTGAGAAATACATTTTAATGGATATTCACTGCAACATAAATAAGTTACATATTTTCAAGGTTTGCACGGGAAAAGTCTGTTTGAAAACACGCAGAATTATCAAATTTCATTATTAAGAGCTAAATAATTTACCATAAATTACTCAATTGGCCTTACCTTCATGTATTTCCATGCAGTTCAATTTAATATTATAACAAATGTCTGCATGTTATTCAATTAAACATTTTTATATTTCTTGTTTTCGGCCTATTACTTCAATAAAGATAATATCGTTTTCCGGCCCAACATGTGTACACCACATATTATAAAACAGATACACACACTCTATCACACTCACACTCACACACACACACACACACACACACACACACACACACACACACACACACACACACACACACACACACACACACACACACACACACACACACACACACACACACACACACACACACACACACACACACACACACACACACACACACACACACACACACACACACACACAACATTGATGTTATGCCATGCGTTTTCCAGCAGTCGTGATTCTGATTCACCCACAGTTTCGGCTATTCTGGCTTTTACTGTCTATACACTTTGTGAATGTCAAAGGTCTGTAGGCAGCGCTGAAGTTTGTGTTCCTACAACAGATTAATATGTGCACACAAATATATATCTGCAGAAAAAACTGTTTGATTAAAAACTCTTAAGCTCCAAGCCTGTTTTTCAGGTTTCAGGCTCGAAAATGACATTCCCAGAACAAATGACCATCTTCCCTTCTAAAAGGGTTAAATTAATAATCTTTTTTCTCAAAGTAATGATAAACCTGTGAGTTGGATGTAGAAAAGTCAGAATCAATATAGATGTTTTTTATTTTAAAGAAAATTCAGATTGAACATGGTAAAAAACTGTAAATTATAGTGTCCGTCCAAAAAATATGTTGTACTTATAGTGAAAACTAACCTTGGATGATGGGTTAGTAGACTAAAAGCTTTAGGAATCCAAAGTACAACATATAATAAGTACCCTGTATCAAGATTGATGCAAAAAAGTGATATTTGACCTTTTTAGACAGATTTAGCAAAGAAAACCTTCTGGGGTCATTTGGGTGGATTTTCCTCATCTCTGGCCCCCCTTCTTCGATTTTGACATTTGACATCTCTTTCTGACCTTTAGAGCCAATAAAATCGAAGGGAAATCACTTATGTTAAAAAAAGATGGCATCTTCGCACATTCAATCTCTCTACTATTTTAAAACGGAATTGCAGTTTTATTGCTTATAGATTATCAGAACATTTCAAAGGGGACACAGCCACATTGGATATTAACCTATGGATTAACTACATCATCGTTTTTATCGTTTTAATGCCATTGAAGACCAGTTTTGACCAGACAAAACCAAGGTAAGCCATTTTAGCGTTGTAGGCTACGTAGCGCCACATGTTTTGATGTACGTTTTTGTTGATAACGTCGCGAGTTTGTATCTTTCAGTGTTAAGGTGGGCACCGTTAGATTCTGTGTCTTTACGATCATAAACGATGTGTTGGATGTGCAGCTAGGATAAGTAATAAGGGAGCTAGGAGTGATTTTCGGTGCAGTAATAGGTTAGCATTTTTTGCTCGGGCTAATTCAGAGGCTCACTGTTAGCATTGTGTGTTTTTTTTGTAAAAAAAATGAAAAAGATCAGTTAAATTAGTTTTTTCCCGTTATATGGATATATAATATTCATAGTTTATTCAATATTAAGGTTCCTTAGTCTACGTTGTTTCCTGCAAATGACGCGATTTCGGCCCCGGAACCGGGTCCGTGGGGCTTAAGAGGTTTAACGGCAAAGCGTGATTGAGATATGACGATACAGTCTTAATTGCAGGTTAGCAGTGTTCCCACTGAATAAAATGTTTGTGTCAGGAGGGCAATCCGCCCTGAAGGAGCCCCGGTGACATGCACGGCAGATGTGACTTGCAAACAAAAGGGGGTTTTCACACCGGAGGGGCAGCGTCAGGGGGAGGTGATTACATCTGTGTAATCTACATTTGACATTAACACTGGTGATTAAAGGCTGATAGCATTTTCTATTTTGGTTTGAAATTAGAAACATTGGAGTTGATATCTAGATGGCATTTATGGCAGCCCTTTAAGAAGGCATCATCGGTGTTGTTTTAGAATCATATTTGTTGCACATTCAGCATGGCAAAAATAAACACAGGAATTAATACATCTGCATATGTACAGGCTGACTTGATAAAGTACTGTAGCATCTTTGTGAGGTCGTCCCTTTTGCTGTTTGGAGCCTTTTAAACAGCCAACAGTAAACACAAAGCCTCTTCACAAAGTAATTGACTTTATTGTCTTTCTGCCACTGTTATGGAATTTCTTGTTGACTCTTATGACGTGTCTTCCTCAGTGGTACAGTACATTATAGTCATGCCTGACAGCATCAATACAAGCAAACACAAACACAGCTGTGGGCAGCTGGGTGAAAACTTTATGTGGACGCTCGACTCACTTTGGTAACCTCATCCCAAGGTAAGGCCTTCCATTACTGCCAAATTACACGCAAAGAACAACACACCAGCTATCCAAACTGAAGTAAGCATGAAAGCTGCTATTACACAAGCAGCGCTGAGTGTAAAGCTCTTTGCTTGTTAGGAGGGTCGATCATGTGTGCGATTTTGTTTTAAAGTAATCATGTAATTTGAAGTGTGCGCATGTATGTACATGAGTGCTCTTGCAGGAGTGCTTTCCTGTCTGTTTTTAGTAAGGGTTAGGGTGAGGGCTGGAAATAAAGACAGATGACAATTATTAATGAATGATGACCAAAATGATTTGCAAATGTTGATGAAGTCAAATTCAAAAAGAGAAATTACTTGAAATTAGCTGAGAAATAAACTTGAACTGCCGTTGCTGCTCATGGATTCAGTTGACATTAGCAAAAGCGTTCACTTATAATATTTTTCTCCATTCCATAATGTAGGGGAAAGGGCTCTTCATCACTTTTTCAGTATATAATGGATTCAATTCAAACATTTTACTGTGTGAAAACTTGCTCCGTAGAGTTGGATAACCAGCTGGGTAAACAGGCTTCAGACCCTCAGAGATGACTAAATGTTCCTTGTTCACCATGAGGCATTATTTTATGACAATTTAATAAATAGTTTATTGTAAAAAAACTGCAGGTGGGATGAAAGGGTCTTTGTTAAACATGTTCATTTCATACAGTATTCATAAGAGTAAGAGGTTTTCTTACCTACATTTAGCAAGAGTCCGTCTTCACAGGAAATTGTAAATGTGCTGGGATATAATCTAATATTATATTGTACAGTGATAATACAATGATACTTACAGTGAAACATCATATGTCAAAATTAC
The DNA here is from genome assembly GCF_949606895.1 of Notothenia rossii. Classification (NCBI taxonomy): domain Eukaryota; kingdom Metazoa; phylum Chordata; class Actinopteri; order Perciformes; family Nototheniidae; genus Notothenia; species Notothenia rossii. The sequence continues at coordinate 84,732,034 of NC_136912.1, read as the reverse complement.
ACAATTACTCACGTAATATCATTCAAAGTGGATTCCTGTTAAAATCTGCATGAGTAACATGTTATTATCTAGAGATTTTAATTAAGCAGATTCCAAAATTGATTTCATTTAGGTTTATGTTACCCAGTAGCTTCACGATTGAAGTTATTGCGTGATTCCTTATTATTAACAGTGAATATTATACTTTCAAGTTCTGGTTTGCATCCTTCATTTCATGCACAAGATGGAAACATAATTAAGAAATGGATGTAGGATGTGGCCATATGAGCCAAATGCACAATTGGTTTTCATGATTTCTACAATGTGGAAAAACAATCAACTCAGAGGCTTGTCATGTTTTATAAGGTTAACTAATGGTCTTTGTTGCAAGACGTGACATTGTAATAGATTACTCTCCCTGCTAATGTTTCTTTGGTTTCCAAACATGAACATCAGTCAAAGCTTGCAGATAAACATTTCTGTAATTTACGACACTGGGCCCAGTTTTTTAAGCAAAAGTTTGACCTTTGACCTCTTCTGAGGTGAGTTTGATGAGGATTTCGAAATGACCATCACATTTGTCATTTAAACTGCTAGCATTAGGTTAACCACAATTTCTTGAAACAGGAGTAAACAGCAAGCCCGGTATAAACTAGGAATTCCCATTTTTACAGGAACATTTTTTGATAGATTAATCAATCAAAATGTGTGGTAATGTTACCTTGGACAGAGCCAGGCTGTCAAACCGCAAAATAAATCAAAACCTTATATTAATTGATTTTGAAAATATCCTCAAATTAAAACACAGCAAAGACTTTAATCTGTGTTGTTGCATCAAGGTGCGACAGAGTGTGAATCATGATAGTAACCTTCCCTCAATGCCTTTGGGTTTCCCCTCAAACAAACCAATTACAGTAGTGCATGCAAATGCAAGTCAGGCTCATATTAAAAGAAAACTCTTCAAAGGGCACGACATTTCAGTATTTCTAAATAATGTTGGACCAAGGGGAGCTTTCTCTAGAGCTTTTAGGAGACAAGAAAAACATCAGTCACTACATGTGTAAATGATACGTAGGGCCACACACAGAATCCAAGCAAAGGCATCTCCAACACTTGGATTGTGAAGCATTCTGTCAAATCTGTTACAACATGATGAGTGCTACAAATACATCTTACAAATGAATGAGTTATCTCCTGGATGATGGTTTAGATGTAGGCCTACATGTGATGAATTAAAGGTATTTGAGCTACAAATAGCCACAGCCATGCACAATGCTAGTGACTGTGCTGTTGCTGTTGGAGAACATTGATAATGCAACACAATTTGTGCAATTGCTTGTTTTTGCAGTTTTTCTCATTGACAGGTCTAATGAGGGAAGCTGCCATTCGTAGAATCATGTTAACGGATGTTTAAGGGCGTTCCATTATCTATTCAATGCTTCCTTTGGGAGTTGAGATAATGCCAGTGCACGTGTGAGCAGTCGCACAAGGACATACTTTTGTTTCATATCTCACAGTTTAAGTAACTAACATAGATTATTGTGACCATTTCGATCAGTCATCAGCATTTGTTATGTATTACTGATATCAACACCTCAAAGGGCCTTAACAATTAGACTAAACTTCAAAAACAATAGGCAGGCTATCTTGCGTTCCTCTTGCTTATTGCCTGATCTCCACTGTTGAGCCTTCATTCATAATAATAAAGAAAAGTGGGAGATTATAGAGGACAGAGAGATTAGTGTAGGAGGATGACATGGGTGGGGATGAGTGTGATGACTCCCAGGAATTGATTGATTATAAATGCGGTCCACTTGTGTTGCTGATGATCTAAAATAAAGTAATATCATAATTCCAAAGACAAAGCAATTTATTTATTCAAGTTTGTTTTCACAAAAACTGCGTAAAACTGTTTAAAATCTGTCATATGTGCAGTAATAGAATATGATGTTTTTGCTTTCATTGCAGATAATAAAGAATATAAATCAAGATATCTTTTTAAACACATTTTATTTGTGCATAAACAACAAAATATGCCTTTCCAGGACCACAATGTCACATATTTTTCCGGTAAATCTTTAGCTGAATAAAGCATGAGGGGTTATTATAGTATTATGTCTTCTGGTTAATTTTAACAGATCTAAATGAATTATAGTGCCTAGTAATATTTAAACCCTCACACAAGCAGCTTCACACAAAGACCAAGACATTACCTGACTTTTATGAGCAAATGTAGTTAAATAATTATCCCTAATGAGTGTTTCAAATAAGGAGGGTGATTTAAATTGACATTATAGTCTGAATGCATGGACAAAAGTTGAAATTAAAGTCACATTTCATGAAAAAATAATCAGTACATTCACGTAATTTTCATGATCTGTAATATCCAAAGCTTTGAAAGTTGGAAACATTTTTTTTTCTAAAGTAAGAGCATGATTAAAATTAAAAGACACATTTAGGTTTCCCTTTTTACATGTAATCTCCTGGTTTGGTAAAGGTACACTCTAAAAACAAATGCCTTGGCTCAACAAAGAAAATCAACGCAACAGTTTGCATCAATGTTTATTGAGTTATGACAACTTCTAATGAAATTGTGTTAAACCAACAAACTTATTTATTATTGAGTTAGGGGAGAAAGCTTTTCCTCTCCAATCAGAGGTGTTTTTAATTACCACTTACTTAATAATTGGTGGCATAAACACAAGTTTTTAAGTTGATTTCTCAAAACATGAAGTTGTTCCGACTAGTTTTACCACTTGATTTAAAAGGAATCTTAAGTTGTATGTACTTAATTACCATTATTATGAACAACCATTTATAAATTAAGTTGCTTCAAATATATTGTATTCAATTGTTGTTGTTTTTTTAGCTTTTTCATGTTTTTGCCTTTAAAACATTTTTTTAATTAATTCCACAACAAAAATATAAGGCAATTAACTTTTTATTTTGAACTGCAGTTGTTTATTTCAATACATGATGTTTCAATCAGGAGAGACTTCATTTTGTTTGAACATTTATTGACACATGTGATAAGGTGCATGAACACCTGAAATCACAGCTGACTGCAGGAGAGAGGAGAACCATTTTATAGTTTGGCTGCAGCCCGTTGATTGGCTGCTGGAGAATGAGGTGAAATGTAATAGGTTAAAGAGAACGCCTGTGATGAGCTGATTATATGCAGCTGCGGAGTGAATGTATAAACACCCAGTCTTCCTGAAAGAACTTGCGCTGAGCTTCATTTAAATCTTGAAAAAAAGATAAACAACACAAATTTAAATTGCCTCACAAATAGTAAATAAACAGCTTAGCCATATTACCATGGGAAATGGGGACACAGCAAATAAATGTTGCCATCACAACGAAGTTAGAGGCCTTTGCATATTTAAAACCAGTGCCAAATATGTAAAATCTGAAAAGTTTTTTCAAAACTACAGAAACAAACTCTCAATGGCCACCAATCTGCAGATCACACACTATTTTACAAAAGATGTAACAAAGATGTTTACACTGCCGACAGTCATTATTTCAAACAGTATGAACACATTTAACGCAGAATGCTTGCTCATTCATTTGTTTCCCTCGACCACAATGGTTGCCATCGTATGGTCAGATGGACCACTTTTCAAATTTTAAACAATCCTTTTCCCATATCATTGCTGTCAACACCTATTCATGCTGAATGTTGCTAATATATGATTGATTGGGGTGTGGCCAAAAGTGCAATATGCTTCAAAATGCAACTAGCAGAGAGCAGTGCTTTTGTCCTGTGTCCACTGTGCCCGTGGATTTTATTTTTATTTCAAGATTTTTAATTACGTCGCTAAACTCCTTGAAAAGGTCCTCTTCCTTTTCTCCAAGGTACACAACAAGGCAGCAGATGGCTATAGTTCTCTACGTACTTCAATTGTATTGTGCTATTTTTGAAAAAGGAAAAAAAGAGAAATTACCTAAATGAATATATTCTGAATGGGTGACTGCCAACAACTTGCATTTAAATGACAACTCTAAATAACGATCCTACCTCAAGAAGCATGTCCTTGGTCTGCTTCACCAAGATTTTTCTTTTAATAAAAAGTTATAGCACAATAGTAACCAAAGTATTTTTACACTCACAGTAGCCTCTACTACTCTGTATCCTCTCACATAACTATTCACAGTTCAAAGGCTGCTAATTTTGGTCAAGCAGCAATTTGCCTATACAGTGCAACTACAAGGCCATCTACTGTATTTGAATGACAAAAGATGACACTCACCTTAAAATGTCCTTTGTATATTTCTATTTGTCTTAACTGTCGGAACTTGTCCAGGCATGTTAAGTGGGAGTGGACTTTAAATCCTTAACTCAAGGTGTAGAACAATTAAGTTATCAAGCGAATTGCATTACTTACTAGAACTTGAATTTTGTTTTAAGTCAATTAACGCAGAAATCCGAGTTTAAATTACAAAAAATATTAAGTTGATGTAATTACCAACATTATTACTTCAACACAACTTATAAATTAATGTTTGCAACTTAAAATGTTTATCTAAATCAATTAATCCAAATTTGTATCTTGCAACCATGCATTTAATTAAGTGGAGGTAAAAGGTCCCCTGAATGACTTTTTAGAGTGTAAATACATCATGGCTGTTAATCAGAAACATCATACATCCATTATTGTCTTCATTTTCTTATGCGTGCTACAATTAGACCACCATGGTGGATGACAGCCTATTGATGAAGTATTTTTTATCGTATTTTGAAATTGAATCCGAATTTGAAGAATTCAGATTCAGAAAGTGTGAGTTTCTAAAATATGTGCATTTCACCTTGATCATTATAATGTGGCTCAAATGGCTTTGGTATAAATTAAGAATAATTATTGTCCTTAATATGACAATAACCATATCGTTGCACATCTACTTTTGTGATTTCCCACACGTTCCCTGCACTCAGCTCACAGTAACAGTATAAATGACAGCAGGACATCTTACAGGTGATTGTTGCCCCGCTCTTTACCATTACAACTTAATCAGAAAAATAGGGCTTCAGTATGAATCAGAGCCAAAATTGCCCTTCAAGATAAGTATAGCATGTATAGCTGCTTTTCTGACATGAAGTTGGGGATATAGCCTCAAATAACATCCATACACTTAAAATATAATGCAATGCAAAAAAACAAACCACAGCAACACAGTATTGTATGAACATCTCTCCCAGGTTCAACCACAGTGTAACCATCACAAAAGGAAGTATGTAATAGATTTACATTATATTTTATATAATGAAATTGTGTTTCTTGATCATCAAAGCTAAACAGTGAAAAAGTGAACATAAGGTGTAAACACAGGTAGTCCTAAAAGACAAGGAACAAGCATAACAAACATACCGTTCAATACCACACATTGCATTTATAGCCATAAGTTAAGATTTAAATCAAAAGTGTAAGCAAATGTGAACAAAGCTAATGTGAAGATATAAACAACATACAGTAAGCATGTTCCATGAGGATGTTTAGCATTATTAATACATGTATTTGCTTGTTCCTTTGTTATGGTCCCAAGTCACCTTACTCTGAATGTTCTATCTCTTCATCACCGCTCACTGCTCCCTGAAGCTTTTACGCTCAGCCAACCTGTTGATCAAAGCTCAACACTTTTTACGCGCGAGGGGGCTTTAATGACGCAGCCAAGAGTCAGCACGTGAGGGGTGTGTGTGACCCAAGCCTTCATATTTATCTGACGTGAGATAGAAACTCTCAGAAGAGCAAGAAGTCAAGCGCACACAACCAGAAAAACAGACAACAAAGGCCACAGAGAGAGCGAAAGAGAGAGAGGAAGAGGGAGATGAGGACCTTCCAGAGCCAGAGCCGGAGCTCTGCCTCCAGCAGCCCGAGCAGCGTCAGCAGCACGGCCAGCGGCACGCTCACTGCCCTGCTCATACTCACCATCCCAGTGTGCACGTGTAAGTCATTTATTTCATTATCTATCCATCTATCTATCTATCCATCTATCTATCTATCTATCTATCTATCTATCTATCTATCTATCTATCTATCTATCTATCTATCTATCTATCTCTCTATCTCTCTATCTATCTATCTATCTATCTATCTATCTATCTATCGTTTACCTATTCTTCTCAAATGTAAGTTTGGAATTTTGGAAAACCACAACTACAGAAATAAATCAAATAAGTAACATTTTAGTTTGAACAATTACTAAATAATCTAATAATATGCTTAACAAGATGTAATAATGTGTTTTTATTATGTTGATTTATTTCTAGAGCAAATATCTGTTTTTCAAAAGCTGTTTTGGTCTATAAACCATTGCTGTTGTTGTCTGTCCAGAACCCAAATATATATCTTTTTACATAATATACAATGGAAGCTGTTTTGTGGATTTCTGGCATGAAAAATAACTTATACAGTATATAAATATTTGTAGACATTATTTTTCTATTTAAATCCATGAGTAGACTATTTGTTGCGGATCTAATTTAGATGGGCTTTAACAGTGACTTCATGATGTCAAAGTTGGATAAATATAAATATGAGCTTTTTAGATCCAACATCAGTTTTGGCGTAGTGATGCTGTTGACTTATCTTCTTACGTTAACATGTTTGACCATGTCAAAGCAGAAAAATGATACAAGATATTCTGTTGATCATTCCAGCAAAGCTTCGGCTGTTGGCATCCCTGTTACCTTCAGATGTAAATGTACTGTATTGTGTAAGAATCCTAGAAGTTTTATAACTGTGTATCTTTGTGTCAAAAAAAAAACTGAAGGTGCTCCAGCAGAACTTCAGCAAGCCATAACAGATCAGAGGCAGTTACTCAGCCAGGTACGCAGCTTCATTTTATTCTATCTTCCTTCTTTATCCTTGCTGTCTGCGAGCCTGTCCATCATCCTCTGTGATGCTCCACAGATAGACGCTGCGTGCTCATCCTACTTCTCTGCAGACATGAAGATTTGGGTGATTCTGTTTTTCTTATTCTTTTATTATTTTGTACATGTATATTAAAAGGTTAACGTACTTATTTAAACATTTTCTAACCAGGCATCTGATGTCTTAGAAGAACTCTGTGTCTTGATGCTGTTTCGGAAGTCAAAGGTACGCAATACTTGATTATCTTTTAATACGGACAGTATGTCATTATACTTGCAAAAATTATTATATAATATTATTATTTTTTAATTCAATACAACATGGCACATTAAAACAGTGATAGTCCATAGTGTTTGACTAAAGATACTACAGCACAAGGATTTACATCAACTAAAATACACATTTTGTGTCTTTTCAGGAGATGAAAGTGCAAGAAAAAAGTAAAAGGGTATGTAAACCTATATTTGATTTCTTATTATTTTCACTTAAAATGGTTAGACAAGAACAACAAAGCAATACAATTAAACCCTGAAAAATGTGTCGGCTTATTTGTGTTTCATGTCATGCATTGTATGTCCAGTTTTTATTTCATTACTCTAGAAAACAAGGCCCTGCCTTGTCAGAGGGCGCGGTAAGTAAGTTATGAGACAAATCCCCACCGTCACAGTATGTTGTCTGACTTAGGAAAGTGCCTCAGATTGTTTTACAAATATATTTCCTGCGTTTTTTGTGTGCTAAGTACTTTTCAAATGCCCACATGTAGCGCAGAGCTATTGTAAGACATGAGCACGCCATTCCACAAATCACATTGCATGATGGAGGTAAACATTTACCTCTAAAGCACCAATGCATGCAGACAAATACTGCAACATGGATATCCCCTCATAAACTGTCCTCAGCTAATAAATGAAAATATTCCCACGTGATCTGTGCTCTGCATGTCAAACTGCATGTTTAGTTAAATAAGGTCTGTATGCCTCTGGCTGTTCACACTGGACAACAGAAATGTCATGAAAACATCAAGAAACAAAGGAACACAGCAGAAACCTAATATCAACACTTCAAAATGTGGTAGCAGTTGTTTACTTTCAGAATAAGTATTTAAGTTCCCTAACGATTAAGGTAATTAGATATATTATGTACATTTTGACAATTAAAAAGTGTCCTTCTTGATATTTTTATTTGTCAGTAGAATCTGTTTGTCAAGTGAAAGCAAAGATTATGCATAGAAATGGTTAAGCATTTTTGGATTATATACATGCATTGTTTGAATTTTTCTTTATTTGCATCTAGATAAAAACACCCAAGGATCCACATTGACTTGCCACAAACCATATTTCTTAAATGAAATATGAATCCATTTTGTCTTATGGTGCTCCATGGCTGGTTTACGAATAATGCAGAATGTGATGCTGAGGCTGCATTGGAAAGCATTTTGTATTTTTGTACTTTTGAGTTGCATGTTTTCCTGTGTTTATTGGAGATGAAACAGAGATCATCTCTTAGCCTCTTTCGACTCCATACGGAGCTGTCTGGCTCTATCTGTGTTTGTGTGTTTGTCAGACCCCTGTGTTGCACCCTCTCCTGCGTCTAGTTTCTCAACTCTATGCCAGAAAAGAGAGAGGACTCTCAATGCGCGTATGTACCACCCACGTCAGTTCACTTTCCATTACTCGTTTTGTTGCCTTTCAAATTAAGTCACTGATTAGCACAGAAAAAAAGGGATGCAAATAGTGCTATCCCTTAGAATTTCTGGTTTGATTCAGACCTCTTAATAGGTTCCTTGGTTGAAAATACAGAGAGATCAGATCAATAGAAATTATAAAATGGTAACATCCACATTGGAACTGCATTGTTCTTGTTTAGAAAATATTGCCATTGAAGTGTGTTTGTTACATGTTTTCCCCTTCCTGCTTACAAGTCAATATGTTATGGCGGGCTGCTCTACTCACCCTCTGTACGACCACAGTCTACATTAGTTGTTATTTCCCAAGCTGCGAGCAATTATGGTCTAAAATGATTGCATCTAACAGGAGAACGTATTCCTCATTGCCATCAAGCGCTGACATTCATCAATTAGACACACAGGAAATGTGAGTGAGAAAAGTGGACAGTGTTTGTTTTGGATGTGAGTGTTTTATGTGTAATTTCTTCGTTGTTGGGAGAACATTTGAGGTAACGCGGAAAAAAAGTTGAAACTAAAGTTTAACTAATACCAGTTCAATTCTTTGGGTTTTGTGTCCATACAGGGTGAAACCCAGGGACCCGGAGGAATCCAGAGCAGAGGTTACTTTCTCTATCGGGTATGCACTTGTTAATGTCAGTAGATAAATAAAAAAAAACGAATTCCCAAAGGATAATATGATGAAATTCAATACAATTTTGTTATTCATTTCCAGCCACGAAATGGAAGACGATCATTGGAGTATGAGTAAAATTAAAGGTAATACATCGTTTTTGGCAACTTAAACATAGATGCTGACTGAAATATACATGTTACAATGACATTTGATCACTTAAAAATAAATAAGCTTGAAAATGACAATGACATAGTTTATAACAGATAACTTCCAGGTGGGATTGAGTCTATGCAAAGGACAGCACTGCAGTATCCAGTTTAACTCACTCCCATCATCAACTAGTAGCTAATATAAAGTAGCCACTGTCCCAGTTTGAATAAAACATGGCATACACATTTTCGTGATTAAACAAATCCTCTAAAACAGCCTGTCAATTTTAAGAAATGAAAGAAAATAACAATGTTAGGGTGGATGTTTTTTTTTTATAAAAACACTAAGTTTATGCCCCCTAACCACCCAGTAATTTTCAGACAATCCCTTAATGCCATCGATATCCTGTTATTATCTCAATGGCAGTAGTGATCTGATATATACATAGACTGCTAACTATTACATTATGTGACTAAAATATTAGGGAAGTGTGTTTATTCTTGTAATCTAACCATTAAAGTCTGAAGCATAATGTACAGAGACAACAAACCTGAGACCCGAGCTGCTACACCACGACTGAGAGGTCCAGACCTTACCCACAGCCATCCGCCACTGATGTATAGTGATGTCTAAATGTACACCAAGAAAATGAATAAAATATACTATTCATTTGTCCAGATAATTTTTTGTGTTTCTTGTGTCATTTGCATTACAACTGCTACAATGCGGTCAGGTGTTGTACCATGTCTGTTACACATTATGAATATGAATGTTTCACTGCATTTGTGCAACAGGAACTGTAGCCTTTTGTAACTGTTTTAAATGAGACGTAATACGGAAACGAAGAGCCTTAATGACCAATCACACATATTTACAAATGCATTTTCTTTTTGTTTCCTTCTCCTTGCAAAAACGAAATGATGAACCTTTTTATATTTTTTATTTTCGACCCTGAATATGTAATTAATTTCATTAACAGTAGATACACATTTTTTTTAAGAATTAAAATCCAAGGCAGGTTCAGACATATTGACATATAGGACACCACACTGCATATGAACATTTTACAGAACAGACACATTTTTTTATTTTGCTGTTTCTCAATGCCCCCTCTAGGTGGAGTTATTGCATTTCCAGCCATACATTTTGGTTTTGCCACAAATAACAATGCCGATAAGGGTTTTCAGAGTAGGCCTACATTTAAATTCCTTTGAGGGCCTTTTTTTCTCCAACAGAATGAGCTAAAATCATGGGTCCTCTGGCCAACTCATTAAAAATAAAACAACGCTGCAACACTTCATGTTGGACTTGATTGAACAAAGTTATGCTATCTTCCAAATTGTTTCCGTGAGCAATCATGTGCCTTATATCACCTGAAAACAACGTTAAGATTGTTGACTGAAACATATAGTGTTACAACTGGTTAATAGAAAAATATGTCTGTCAATTTGGTATCCTTACAGGGTGAGATCACTCTAAAAACACCATACAATCGTATCATTATTTGATGGCTTTATATTAAACAACATACCGTTTCGATTGATAACAAAATGAAAAAAAGCGTGTTTTGCTTCACCAAAAGTACCTTTAATAATTTGCTGCAATTGTAAAAAGAGGCTTGCAGCAGGAGTAAAACTAGATGCATTCAAATCATTTAACACCACATAGGCCTACACAAAGGTGCTAAGAAAAACCTGAGGTCAGATCTGGAAAGAATGTACTGAAAACTCAACAATAGTATACTTTGTAACAGATAATAAGGGCATTACATTTGCATTGTATGTGCCACTTTTTCCATTCACTGCAAAAACAATTTCAGCCTTTTTAATCTCTCCCTGCATCCATGTGGTCAATACATAGTACTGCAGTTTTAGCTATTTATGCTGTTGCTATGGTAATGAGCACCACGCTGGAGATGAGGAAAATACAAAAACAATCTGATGGTTAATTCATAGACCCTCATCTGAACACAGCAGAGAGAACACATACACAGTCTTTAGCTATTCTGAATTACCATTGAAAAGGCTAACAGAAAACAAACCACCAATAAATACATTAAAAAAACACATCTTTATGCAAAAACCCCAAATCTGCCTTCCTTAAAAGGTAGGGTAGGTAAGAATGGAGAAACCAACTCGAGTAAACTAGAATTTGAGCACAACCGAAAAATATCAGCCCCTTCCTTCAGACTTCCTTACAGAGCCTCTCCTCCAACACACACGAACCCGCACATGACCAATGAGGGCACGAGATAAATGTGTGCACGAGATGGAAGGCTGACAGGTAGGTAGGCCATCCAATTATCTGCCGCGGGCCGAGGCAGACAATTGGACTTGCTTTTTACAGCGCCACGGCTTCCACAGATTAAATATTTGTAGGCCTATATATTTATCGTCAAAGCATATCATTTATTCATTTTTTATCGGGATGTTAAGGGCATTCCATGGAATATAACAAAAAGTGTTTCTGAAGTGAATTACCTACCCTACCTTTAAGTGCCTCTTCTACTATGGTATGACAATTATAGGCCTACTAATAATCATAAATATGTTTCCAGAGGGATTTAGAAAGTAGATGTGGTATTTCACAATCGTTGTAATTATAAAAAGTGTGAAATTACATTTAAAAAGAAAACTAGAGTTTTCAATTGTTTTTAGGGCCCAAGCTTACAAAATATGACCGAGAGGGACCGCTCATGTCTGTCCCTTAGAACAACTTGAAATAGTCTATTTTTAACACTTTTCCAACAAAATCAGAAGTGCATTTCAAAACATAATCATGGCCTACAAATCACACACATTTTATAAAATGTATAGCATTGATTGTAATGTAAAATTGAAGAATCAAGTTATCATGTATAATTACAGACCTGAATAAGGGGTATTCAATGAATACATTTTCCTTTCCACAAGTGGCTCAATTTGATGAAACAAATTTAAGATTTACTATATCAAATAAAAACAGACTACACTTAAAAGGTCGCTGAGTCCAATCCAGGTAATGTAACCTGTCAGCCAGCTCTCTCTAACCGGGCATGTGATGTGTGATTCTGGGGGAGTGTGGACCGTAGGTCGGCCCTTTTGGCTCCAGCTCCTGCCCGGTGCGCCTGCCCTGCACAGTCAGCGCCACTGGGTGCAGGGATATCCCGATGAAGGGGGAGACTGTTCGGGGTAAGTGTGACATCTCTACCGGCAAACTCCGCTGCGTATTTTAAACATTTCATATCTGCAGCCAATCTGTGTAAGCCTATTGTGGACACACAACAGCTGCCACAGGGAACAGCTTTGCGTTTGTGTGTTTAGTGACAGAGTCTGGCCAGAGGCCCGGTGACCCACATTATTATCTAACGTTGCATGTTAGCTAGCTAGCTCCAGCTAAAAGTGGGTTAGAGTATGTTGTTGCAGACGAGTTGGAATTAAGCCCGCTACGTTACACCTGATAACGGAGAAAAATTGCGGCTATCCAATGTGTCACGGATACAGGTGCCATGTCAGTGTGTGTCTCATGTCGCAGTAAGTTTTTTCAAATGTATTAAGCTGTTGTTATGTTTCTGTAATAAACGTAAGTCAGAATGCTAGGCGGAGTTAGCTTTCTAGCAATCACTGCCCGGTTTACCGACCGGTGTTACCTGGCAGCAGCGGTGCGGTAGACGTGCTGAACCCATGTATGTCACTTCAAGGCTGGCTTTAGTTCAGGTGACTTTACATACTGGAAAACCGTTCACATCTCACCGGCAAAAGATTTTTCCACATCTAATGCCTTTTTTGAACGTTTTCCCCCCGGTGTTAATTACAAACTCTGTGGCAGCTGTGTTTCTCTCAAACCAAGTCTGGTTTCGCATGGATCTATTTTGCTGCTTCCCATTCAACGGACATGAAATCAATCACAATGTCACAAAATCCACTCTGTCGCTGATCTACATGTCAGGCAGTGAGCGGAAATGTTCCTGGATCATACCTGTGAACATGACAGGAAATAGATGGTTATGCAGCCTGATTTATTGGTTTTATTTCTGAACCTGCAGCCTCTTGTGTATGAAAAATAATGGATGCTTCTTGTCTCCCTAAATTGTCAGTAAAATAGGTGTACAGGAGAATATTTTGTGTATTTTCAATTATTTGTCACAGTCATTTATTGAAACTTGAGATGTTGAATGTCTAGTTTTGTGTCAAATAAATTATGTTTATAACTCACTCAAGACATCAACTTTATTGCTCTCTATGGGTAAATTAAAGCAAATACTAGGGAAAAGTTTATTCTGACACTTTTATACATTATAAAATAGCTTGAATTATAGCACTTGAAGTCCACTTTATGCAGCCATTTCTCATGTACACAGTGTGTGATGTGGGACATTACATTATGCAATGATATTTGAATGAAGGTTTCAATTAAGCTATATCCACAGCAACACTGTTGTTACAGCTTGTTGTGAGTCTGTTTGTCGTCATGGCAAACTATTCTCATAGACACTTACAAACCCAGTGGAGGTTTTAAGCTAAAAGTGTGTAGGCCTATTTGGGAAATAATTGTTTTTCATTTAATTTAATTTCCAACCTTTATTTAATCAGATTGGTCCCTTGAGATCATAGATCTCTTTTTCAAGGGAGACCTGCATTTGCTGTTAAGTATTTTATGACTATTATACCTCATTCTTTCAAAGTGGCCATAATAATACCTTGCAGGCATTTTTTATTTGGTGATACCTTATTATTGCTCAGAGTTGTTGTTGCTAATAGTGCTCATGTAGAAATAGTTTGACACCTTTTTATGTAGCTGGCAGCCTGACACTGGGGCTGGCTGCAGGTCAGGAGAAGAAAGTGTTTGGCAGACTGTTACCACTAAATGTTTCATTGTAGCTTGCTAGAAAATAATATGCAGATTACCGAATAACAATCAGCCCATACTATACTATAGACTGTCTATACAATAACAATTTCTAGTCAGTTTGGAGACCTGTTCATGAATGCTGAAGATTGGCAATTAGCAGCCGTTTTAAATCGCAATGAGACATTTCATGTGCTGCAATATCCACAATTAAAATTCCAGATTTACAAGCAGAAGGCTATCACACTTTATAACCCTTGAAATCCTGTTTTTCTATAGACCACAGGATTTGTAGCTACATTCTGCAAAGGCCGGCTATCATGAGCTTAAGGACTCTGTGCTTTGCCAGACGTGACCCTGACTCTGAAGTCATCTGGACTCTTTTGCAGTTGAATCCCTGTTTCTTATCGTATGATGCGTCACACACATGAGGTCGTTATTGAATTCAGAATATGTTCATAAGTTGGTCCTTTCTCAATAGTGAGTCTTTATTTCTGCCTTCACCTTATAATGTAATATTAAAGTCATATAAGGTCAAAACATCCTTTTCCAAGTACTTTTTGTTAAATATGACTATCAGATTAACTACATTTAGCATTTTTCTTCCTCTTATTACATGGCCTAGTTGAATACACAATTCTGATTGGTCAATTCAGAACACGTGACACGTTGTTAATCCAGAACAGACAGACCGCTTTCAAGGATTTATTGACCGTTGTTAAGGACGCTCACATCTGCACAAAAAAGTCCGTTCGATTTAACTGTAAACAGTTTGGCTGAAAAGCAAACTGCATGCAGCCCTCATCGGGATCCTGATCTGCCCTGATCCTTAAATGTGTTTATTATTTACGTGTTTTTTTCCAATATAGTTTAATGGCATAAGGTTATTGAGTTATCCACTGACAGGAACATGAGTTGAGTAATCCTTTACCATCCATACAGGATTATTTCTGTCAGATTGACCTTTCTCTGAGAGTTTAGAGGATCTTCAGCAGTTATATCTTTGGGTGGCCTTATGCACTGAATCACCAACCAAATGTTCAAAAATAATGCCCCCATTACCTGTCGAAACTCTTAACCCTTAGATGCATAAGTGGGTCTTTTTGGACCCGGTGAGGTGGTCTTCTTGAAGTATCTTTGTAATTACATTTTTTTATCATTTCATATTCCAGCTATTCCTCAAAAAACATGTTTTGGATATCATGCCATTCACATTTTAAATTTACATTTTAAGAAATTGTAGTTTTTGTATTACTACCCCAAGCTTCCATAAGTGGGTAAAAAATGACCTGCATGCATTTTCTATGGGATCCTTTGATTCTTATCACCTGTGGCTGTCAGGAATACATTCACTGTAGACCACACAGACTACATCACAAGTGACACCTCTCAGGAAGATTATTTTACACAGCAAGATCTGATACCTGTCAGTATAATAATAATAATACATTATATTTGTATAGGGCTTTTTTCAAGGACTAAAAAAATCGCTTTACAATATAAGGGAAGGTTAGGGTGGGGGGTATAGGACTATCAAACTTGATCAAGTGGCATGGATTGATGGGGAGTGGGCTATGAGTAGACAAGAGGAGAATAGATGAGTTTTGAAAAGGGACTGGAATACTGTGAGGGTCTCAGAATAGCGGAGATCTTTGGGACAATATGTTCAAAACTTTTTTTTCAAAATGTAAAAATGTTTTCTAAAATTATGAAAAATTAAATATAAGATATTTCTAGTGTGAACCAAAATATAATACTAAATATTAAAGAAGTGATTTTTCTTCACCAAAATGACAAAAATGGCATGAAAACACATTATTCTAATACGGGTCCTTTTAGACCCGCTTATGGAATCTAAGGGTTAAACTAGTGAATTAATTGACTGATCTCATGGCCAACCCTCTTCATGATGGACAAAGATTAGGTATTGTATTGGAAAAGCTCACACACATACATACATACAAAATCATGAATGTTCCAACACCATCATGTGCAAACAGAAATAAAGTTAGTAAGATAAAGAATATGTCTCACCTAAATATAGATAATAAAAACAGTCTCTCAGTGAGAAGTATTGTTGTTTCTTGTAAAAATGGAGAACAAGCTGACCTACATTCAGTAGATTTGCAATCAAAGTCTTAGAATAACGCTTTCTGCTTTTGTGATGATGAACAATTGGGTCAAGTCTATAGGGTTTCCCCTAAAAAGGGATGAAAGTAGAGTTGCATCAGTTTTATCTGTAGCATCATTGCTATCATTGATAGCTCCTCAGTACTCAAATTAAGCATTAGCGAATGAATTTATTGTTTTGGAAGCTGATTGGCCATTTCTCAATCTCGAGGAAACTGGCTTCCAAGCCAATATTTCAAGGATGCTATGTCATCGAGTGCCACCGAAGGACTGTTCCAATCTTCAGCATACTTGGAATTCCACCGAGGCCGCGTCCTTGGTTTGGGGGTAATTTCGAGGCTGCACATGGGTAGACTTTGCGTCCTTAAAATCCCCACAATGCTTTGCGCACGGACCAATTTCCCCAAATCTGTGGTGGAAAATGTAAGACGGGGCCTCTCATATGACGCACACCTGCACACTTGCTAGCCTGTTCCACTCTTTGTTTTCCGAATGCCAGGAAGGATTCTTGCCTAGCTTCTGAAGCAAGTGACTCGGAAGACATGTGCTACCAAGCAAGCATCCTCGCGATTGAGAAACGGCCATTGTGTTACCAAACTATGTGATGAGGTGATTGTTGTCATTAAAACAACATCATGATGTCACTGCAATTAAGTGGCTTGGCCTACAAAATAAATGAGGTCAACTGGAAAACATTGATATAACAAAAATAATAATGTAACAGGAAATTAACCAACAACACTTTTACTTAGCAATACTTGTTATTCATTTATTTAATTGTATTTCTTTATCTGTTTAAATCATCGATCAACAACATAAATGTGTTTGCCAGATCAAGCCTCTCATATCAAAGATTTGATGCATTTTGAGTTCAGGGAAACTTTTATTGACAATTTATTTTAACTTTACTTACATACAGATAACATGCTATGAACACATAAGGAAGTAAGTCTGTACAACAACATTAGTTTAAAGGCTCCATTTCATGAAGCTGTGAACGTATTTACTACTCATTCAACTAAAAGATACCAATACATTCAAGAGGTTTGTCATAAGAATTTGATAGTTATCCTACCAATAAATGTTTTTATTTTTTATTTGAGGCCAATAAATCATCACTGGATGAGACTTAACTCAGTAGTGTGATATAATTCTTTACATGGATTCTTTATCAGTAAAAGGGTTATTACATTTCCAAAGCCTTTGCTGAAACACTCACATGTACACTCACACCTAAGCAACCTTTGTTACAATAATGAAACAAAGTAACCTCACATTAATGCACTTCTCGGAGCAAATGGTTGTTTACGCTTCCTGGAAGTAAATGTTCTTCCCAGCTGATGGCCGGTAGCTCGGGTTGCTAATGAATGAACTGCCAAGAGTCGTGTGAGTCTGTGTGTGGGTGTGTGTTTGACAGTGCATGTGTTTAGAGCTGTTCTCTTATTCTGCAGTGCTGTACGAGGCTTATGGTAACCCAGACGCTTCAGTTCTGATTCAGAAATGTGAGTTTCTTTGCTTTAAGCCACACGTTAGTTACTATTTAACAATTCTAGCTTTTCTCTCTTTCCGTTCATCAGATGAAGAATTCAGAGTTGACTCATCCATCATGAGGTGAAGCGGTTCCTTAATTGACCACCACTCAAGGAAACAAGGTAAGGGATTGTACACTTGGATAATTATAATTATCTAGAGCTTTTGGAGAGACGTTATACACCAATTCAGTAATGTTCTATTTTTGTTCTTCAGTCTACCGATGTTTCACATAAGTATAAGGAAAATTGAATTTAATGCGCATTTGATACATATGATGTGAGGGTTGAATGGATGTTTGTGAACTGCAACCTACTGCTTAGTTATTTTCTTATCTTGTCTTAAGTGTAAATGGACAGCAGACTATGAAATGTAGCTCCTTAAGTGTCTCTACACAAGTCATATTTGCAGCTTGAACATTATTATTTACTATTAAATATAACTAAAGCTTCTGAAGCAGCTCATGATGTGTTCAAATGTTTCACAGAAAAGTGTAAAACGTGACGAAGTTGAAGTCTTGAGTGTGCCTTGTTTTGATAACACTTGAGAAGCGTAAACAATATTCTGGACATTAGGTAGCATGATTTCTTAATTTAAACACTATTGTAACTATGGCTGTAACCAACAAGTATTTTCATTATTGATTTACAACAAAAACGATATGTTTAGTCTGCAATTCAGACAAAAGCAACAAATCCTAACATATTAGAAACTAGAATGGTGCATTTTGCTTGATTGATGATTTAATAGTTGTCATACAGTCTCATGGTTTCAGCAATAATAACCACAAGTTTAAATGTTTACTACAATGCATGTTTGAATGGGTCTTTTGAGGAGGCAGATCCTGGATCAGCTGTTTTACTTCTGCATGATGAATGGTGTTTAATTTAGGATCGTGCAATGGCATGGTATGGAAGGGCTCTCTTTATCTGAGATGAGCTGTAGTCAATAAAGTGTGATTCTAACTTTGACACATTCATCTGTAGAGTATAATACATATGGTGCAAAGTCTTCCCGGACACTACAAAGTCAAGTTAAGGCCTTAGTTATTAAGGTTTCTAATGGTTCATACTTGCTTTACTGTTTATTGTAGGGACAACATGTCAATTCTTAATATAAGGCTAGCTGTTTAGCATAAATATAATTTAAATATGTCCAGATTCAGTGTTGGTGGTCACATACAGTATTCGTGATATATTTTGAACATAGGCTCTGTCTGACAGGGCTGCGTGTCTGTAGTCCTTCATGATGCTTATATTTGGCCGCCAGTACACCTTCTGAACACAAATGACCTACTTGGCACCGGTATGAGGCCCCTGACCGACTTTCTTCTCCTCTGGGACAGGAGGCCAGCAGCAGTGGAGGTGGCTCCTGCCAACCGCTGCTGCTAGCCCCTCAAACATTCCTGTCTGTGGGCCGTCGGAGGGAAAAAGCAAAACAAAGACCATTTTGTGCCGCTGTGCCTGTGGATGTGTCCTTTAAGAGGAAACACAGCTTGCTGCCTCCAGTCGAGGGTTTGAGTGGTACCGCTGTGCCTCAGTGTGGTGGGCCCTGTTGACAAGCTTGTTGTGGGTTTTAATACTTAAAGGCCAAGTGACCATGACATTATTAAAACCATCCATGGTCGATCTCACATCCTAGTCACGAGGAAACCTCTATGCCTATTTCTCTACCTTTGAATCTGTAACAAAAATCCTTTATTTGTTCTTCAATGTTACAGCAAAGGTGACAACATATATAAAAACTGGCAAACACAATATTTGATATATAGGCTGTGTTCGAAATTGCTATATATATATTTAATAATTTCTATTTGCCTTCATATAATACAGAAACATATCAAATTGAGTGAAAGAGGGATTGTTTTTTTACTATCCTTGCACAAATGACATTATGATCAATATTGTCTTGTGATGCAGAATGTACATTTTGATTGATTATACTTTAGTCGGCTGGTAATGGCATGTTTCATTTTTTATTTAGTAGGTGTTATGCAGAAGATTTAAATTGAATTTGCAGTATGTGGTTTTAAACACTATCATATTCATGTTCTTTGTAGATGCTGCCTGGATGTGCACGCCTAGATTCTGCTTCAGACAGGATGTGAGACTGAGTCATTTATTCATTCATGTGTTTTTGTGGATTTGTGTGAACTCCGCCTACTGGCTGTTAAACATCTGAATACTATTATCCTCGAAACCTCGATATTTCCCACACTTGGGGCTCTGAATATAATTATCATAGATATTTCACTTAGGGCAGGATTTGACCTTCACCTGTGTACCAAGTATGTTTTGCAAGAGGCTGTATTGATGTCTAATGTTCCAGTGATTTTAAATTGTAAACGGCCGACTGAAGTTACTTGTCTTTCTAGGAATGTTTGTTCAACCCTGGGATCTTTTAGAGGTTCACTAATCCCCTACTCTCGGGTTTCAGGGTATGACGTAGAAGAAAACTAATGAAGAAACTCAAGGGTTTCTATGACACCAATTTAGCTAACCATGTGATACAAGCCCTACCAGACAGCTTCAGCATAATAGAAAAGCTTGGTATAACAGCACAGTGTTTCCCCTATATACAAATAGCGGCGGCGCAGCTATTTTTGCTAAATCTTGAGACATTGCCACTGTAGGTACTGGCAGGGCCGATTTTTGACATAGTAAGTAAGTGATGAAAGTTGGGGATGTTGGGCTTATCAGGCGCCCGCAGCTCACAGCCAAAGTGCGAGCGTGGGAGCGAGAGAGCGAGCGAGGGAGGGAGAGAGAGAGAGGGCGCACCGGTACCGGCGCTGTTGTTATTAGAATCTGGTGCTAGCTGCGCTAACGGATATAAGAAGTAGATGTTTCTACAACCATGGTGGAGCTCTCCTGTCAGACTGAGGCTCAGTGAGGTAAAGGACTCTTGAGTGTTTAGATAGTTAATTTTAGTCTAAGTTATCTCAGTGGGTCTCAAACAAATATGTGTTTACAAATTATGTAAACACACATTTCCAAGGCACTCCTTTATCATTATTAGGATAAATAAAAACAGGTTTGAAATCATTCCAATGTATACTATAGGACAGTAAACCAAAAATATCGTTTAAAGTTGGAGAGATACAAAAATATACATGAATAAATAAATGTTAAGGTAAAATAAGATATGAATGAACAACAAAAACAAAATAAGCTACATTTATTTGTTATTGGCTATGGTAGGTTATTGGTTATGTTCATATACTTATTTGATTATTAAAATCTAAACCGATCTTTTTCATATGGGTGTTTTTAGAGTTGTACCCCCTAGATCAGGTTTCTAGTAAGTGTGTGCTCAAAGTGCACCAGATTGAAGCATTTTACCTTAACATGTTCAAAAAAATCTTCCCGGGGGGGCATACCCCCAGACCCCCCTAGAGGATGTGACTTCCACCGCCCATTTAAAACATGTTCATAAAATACTGAATACATTTGAAGCCATTTTGACGTATATGACCTTTGTCAATAAGTTTCTGTTTTTGTAGTGTATTTGTCTTTTGTAGAGATTTTTCATTTATTCTTTATATATAAAATGTCGCCTAGGGCAGCAAATTGTCTAGAACCGGCCCTGGTACTAGGCCTCAAGAGCCTTTCTTGTGCTGGCAGACTCATAGAAACAAATTGGCGGGGCGCACTTCGCACGTCTACACACTAAAACATTCCACGCGCTCCGTGCGCACATTATGCTGGGCCCACGTGCCTTAGCACCGCTGCTATGACTCCATCCTAGGGGAAACACTGCAGCATATTGGTTATAAGGGATGCATCCTGATGAATTTCAAAGAGCTGTTTGAGGCTTTATCCTGCATCTGTATTGTCAACTGCTGGTCCAGCCTTATGAAAAAGTAGTACCTTCCAACATTAAACAGGTTTTCTAATATGCAGTAATATTATCCTGTCCTGTGGTGTATGAGAATAGTTGTATACCTGCTGGTGGATATTAAATACTGGTCCTTTGGTAAACATTTGGATTATCATCACAGGGTACATTTTATGTCACCTTAATGAATGTCTGAGCCTATATACTGTATATATATATTTTTTTAGCACTGCTGTACTCTCTCTCAGTTAACAGTGTCTCTTAATTCAATACTAGAAACACTCCCTGAGAATCTGCTTCATAATACAATAACAATGGGAGGGATTGGTTGTGTCTATTTGATGCAGAAAGCAGGCCACTCCATCAGGAAATAAACATTACTGTTTACATGACGAGGATGCAGGCACCATTGTTTTACGGGCACAGACTTCAAACTTTAGTCTAATAGTTCTCAGTGTATGACGAAGGAAGTGCGATCTGTGGAGGAATTCAGCCAGGCTATTTTAGCTCCGCACGGTGAGGCTGGTTGCCATGGTGTTGCCCATTAACACTGTTGCTGTGCTGGCTTCTCTGCACCGGGTGTGGAGGGGTGCAGCCGGGTGCGTGATGAGCAGCGCCACAGATCCACTTCAGAGTGACTCATTTCCTCACAGCTCTGCTGCCCTACATCTCAGCATGTGATCAACAGACCTTCAACTATACTGTGTAAACAATAGGACAATTATTATTAAAAAGTGTTTTCAGTCTGTGATTTGATGTGTGTCAGGGTGAAAAACACTTGTGTCAGTTGTTTTCATTTGAATACGTCTGTGCTAGTCTATACGGTTGACATTTTGTACGGTTGACATTATGTTGAAAATTGGCTGTTTACATGTCTGGCGCTGTTTCCTTGACGCCCGTGCCCGCGACGCCTGTGCCCGCTGAGGCTCAGAGAACACCAGGACGCCTTTGTAAATAATGTGAATAAATAGGGAAATCTGATATGCAGACAGTGGGATGCCATACTGCCGTCTTTTGTGAAGGTGCTATCTGTGTAAAATGTGTGGCTTTAAAGGATTTGTGTTGCCAGGGAGCGCAGTGTTATTAGTGAGAGCAGGAAGGTGTTGCCTGTGGAGCTGTGATTAAGTTAGATTGGAGGAGGAGGAAGAAAGTAGGTCATTGGGCCAGCAGGTCAGTGAAGCGAGGATGACATCACAGTTATACAACCTCTGCTCACCCAGTTGTACAACTCACTCTGCTGCTGGTACACTAGTGTCAACATTTACCTTCCTCCTTGTATTTTGCCCTTTTCAGTCAGGACCATGGTTTCTTTTTATATTTTTTCCGTCTGTTTACCAGCTAGCTTGACTTTTCAAGATGCATAAATACTCTCTGGTTCAGAAGGTACATCTGTGTAGAGAAAAGTCTTTACTGAAACTCTCCACTCACTTTACTATGTTGCTGCAAAGGTCATCTCATATAAGTCACCGTCCTTTGAATTTGTGTGAAAAGAATCTCATGCAGTCCGAAGTAAAAATAACACTGCATAGCTGGAGGTCAATGGGCTGCAACAGAACCTACTCTTTCTGTCATTTTTTCCTTTGCGTGTTTTAACCATAGACAACATGAAGGTGTAAATACTTCCTTCATGTTAAAACACACGACTGCTTTCCTTGTTTTGTTGAACCTGACTGTAGGTTCATTTACTTTTTTTTTTTTTAAATAACAGTATACATGCTGACTGTGGTTTAATTCACACACTGATCCCTGGTCATATTTTATGAATGAAAATATGTATTCACATTAAAAAGTATTTCAGAGGCCAAATCATTCATTGACACATTGACCGATCTTTTTAAAACATATTATTTTGCTTCTCAAACTGAGACAATAAACTTGGGTGCTTTTAAATAATAATAAAAAAGGAAAATAAACAAAGCATTAACAATAAACACGAATAAAGACACAGTTCCACAGAGAAACGGAGTGTGTGTGGACTTCCTTGGTTTTGTATATTTAGGACCTTGAACAAGAATGTGTTCTAATGCCAGTTATATCAATAAGAGCAGGTGTGTTTTATGCTGTTTGGCTTAAACAGATACTTCGCTAAATAATGTATCTCCATATTTGTAAATATTAGTTATTATACATTAAGCATAAATCCCTAAAATAGCTAAAACTTACAATACAATTTCATTCGAAACATTGAGACTGAGAGGAGGGATTTTCTCACCGACACAAAAAGGCTAAAAACCCTCCCACAGGTTCTGGCTGTAACTGGTTTATGAAATAAATAGGTCAAATATTTTATGCTAGAGACCCAATGGGCCTTCTCATTTTAATCTGACAATCTATTGTAGGCCTACCTGCGCAATAACAAGAGTCAGGAGAGAGGAAGAACACATTTCTCTCAGAGATGTGCAGAATCTATGACTGTGATGTGGTTTTGTTTTCCTTTTGGCTGATTTAAAATAGGTGCTATTATGTATCTGCCTCATCAGCATCCAGGGTAATAAACAAGAGGCAATAGTTTAACTTTAAAAGCAATATGCACACCATGAGTAGTTGCATTGAGCCATCACATGAGGCTTCATTACTTTTCTTGCAGCGTCCTACACTGACCACTGCCTGTTGAAATGGGAGACAGTGATGGGAAAAAGTGGCTCTACTGCCCAACTGTACAGAATATAGCATGTATTTCCAAGATCTTATGGTAAAAAAACGATAAATAAACTGACTTCTAAACACAGTAAGACTAACATTTTACAAGCATTTTACGTTTCTATCCAAAATATGGGGGCTGTACCCATTAGTTGTTTTCTCAGCACTTTGGTGGAAGTGTCCTTATTCCTGCCCTGCTGTTGGTTTATATTATATGGAGACACAATGCTGCCCCCTATTTCTTTGGAGCATGTGGCTTGAAGGCACACATCCCATCTTTAAAAGAAAGTGCATTTTCATTTTGGTTTTAAATGTACTCAAACTGATTCATCACTTTATTTAACATGTTCCAATACCGCCTCCCAAATTAGACAGCTTCATATATGTGGCATGGTTATAATAATAATAATCACATTTGATCTGCCATACCCTGCAGTCTTTCATGGCTGGCCTGATGGACATTCATCTTGTTTTAGTATTTTGTTACTAACGTGTGTGTTTTTTTAACACTTTCTTATAGACTCGGATGTGCCATGAGCCAGTCTCACACCCAAAGCAGAAGAAAAACTCGGCCCATTGAAGACTTCTTTTCGGAGGTTTGCCCTCTGATTGAGGACGCTTTCAGTGACTCTCCTCCAAGATTCCCAGAGCTCCACCCCCCCCATCACCACAGTGTGTCCACCCACACCCTTCCTTCATCCAGCAGCAACTTCCTCATCCTCTTACAGGACTGGCTGTACTGTCAGTAAGGTGAGGTTCACTTTGACAATCTGACATTACTACTGTTTTCAATCACTGGGAAGAGAGGAAGCTGGTGCACGTTCTTACCGTCTGCTGTTTATTTTCCTTAAAGATTCTTTCACAAATGTCTACCTCACGGTTAAAAGACCCCTCTCCAACACTGCGACCCTGAACAGGATACAAAATGACCTCGAGCATTGACCGGTGAGTTATGAGTTACCTGCATTTGGCTTGGCTTTGTATTATTGTCTTTTTTCTCTGATCAACAGTACAGATTTTGAGATAAAATTATCTGTGATGTTACGTACTGTATGACGATTTAAGGCAATCGCCTATCAAAATTGCCATTGGTTGATTTCAATTCAAATATCGAGCAACATTAGATAGTCACTTTTTGGGATACTGTGTCCAATTTCCTGCTTTAACATGACAATTAGGATTAGGCTGGGGCTCTTAACCCAGTGTTTAAAATAGATGAATAGAGAAGGAGTATAAGAGGATCTTCTTCAACTGTTGGTGTATTTGCTCTGCAGGGATGACAGCAGTATCTTTGATGGGTTAATGGAAGAAGATGAAAAGGACAAAGCTAAACGGTACGATCCCTTTGGATTGTGTTCAGATCAAAAAAGCTTCATGTTACTTTTTAAATCATGAATCTTAAATCATAGAGTAATTATACATCAGATGGCCTTAGTTCCTAATATGGTTGTTGTAGTTGGGGTTTATTTGCACAATATAAATACAGTTGGGGTATTTTAGAGCACTCGCGACAAGGTAGCATTGCTAATGTAGCTCTGACCAATGCCCAAACTACTATAATACATAAAGACAAAACTTCTTCTTACTCTTTTTCATCAAAGTCTGTTTATTGTGTTCACAGTTTAAAACAAGTCTATCACAAGATACACATGTACCAGACACACAGAGCTTCATGTGATACATTTCAGACATGCATAAAAGGGCAATAAATACAAATACAAAAACGTACCAAGATATTGGTTACATTGTCATTCGGTCCAGCTTCAATATCCTACACAAAGGTTACAAAAAGCTGCTTAAAATGACTAAATAAACCCTCTGACCGTATACCTAATCCTCCCCAGTTTAAGATGGTACACAACATTTAAAGTGTGTTCTTATTCTTATTCTACCCACAGTGTGTCCCGTAACAAGTCTGAGAAGAAACGCAGAGATCAGTTTAATGTCCTCATCAAAGAGCTGGGCACCATGTTGCCGGGCAACACCCGCAAGATGGACAAGTCCACTATTTTGCAAAATAGCATCGACTTTCTGCACAAACATAAGGGTATGCAGCCGGTGTGTGATCAAGATTCAGAGTTGTGGATCACACCCTTCAGCTGAACCTGTTTAATGTCTTATGTCCACCAGAGATCGCAGCTCAGTCAGAGTCAACAGAGATCCGACAGGACTGGAAGCCTCCTTTCCTCAGTAATGAAGAGTTCACTCAGCTGATGTTGGAGGTGAGCTAAAAAAGTATATGACTGGGCGATATGGCCAACATCCTTTATCCCAATATTGGTAATTCAATATATATATCAGGATATAGCATGTTTTCTGGTAATTAAATATTGTTTCTTTATTGGAAAATCCGATGGTAAAACCTATTTTTGTATAATCCTTTGTTATTTAAATACTT
Organism: Notothenia rossii; assembly: GCF_949606895.1. NCBI lineage: Eukaryota > Metazoa > Chordata > Actinopteri > Perciformes > Nototheniidae > Notothenia > Notothenia rossii. The sequence goes on along the minus strand of NC_136912.1, from coordinate 84,705,374 downwards.
TTTATTTGATTTACAACTTTACTGCAAAATGAAGTGAAATAAAATGATAGATGAAAATAAATATATATTTCAATCTATCCCCTGACTATGTTTACATGCATGGAGTCCAGTTTTAAGAGCCACAATCTTCAAATAATTTTCACTTCAGATTTTCTGAGAAATTTGAGTAAATATGTTGAAGACATTGTTGGGTATTGCGACATCTCTGTAGATATGATTTCATCATGGTATCATTCCCTTTGTAAAATCCTAAATGATCATTTGTCATTATTGCCCATCTTTAACTAAACGTGGAATGCTGTAGTCTTTGCATTTCCTTTTTTCTAATCCAAGAGTACATTTTGTTTCTGTCAGGCGTTGGATGGATTTTTTCTTGCCATTATGACTGATGGAAATATCATCTACGCCTCTGAGAGTGTGACGTCCCTACTTGAACATTTGCCTGTGAGTATAACGTAAATAAATAATAACGTAGACTCAGTATCACATTTTCATAATATTTATAACAAAGCCAACATGTGTAAAGCAACTCCTGCTCAAAGATGTATTTGTGATATTTGACATGTGTTACAGTCGGATCTTGTGGACCAGAACCTTCTGAACTTCCTGCCCATGGGGGAGCATTCAGACGTGTACAAGGCTCTGTCCTCTCATATCATGGAGGGAGAGGCGCTGACGCCTGAATATCTGAAAAGTAAGTAGAATATTTGACTTGCATTGTGAAATATACATTTGTATTATTCAACTATTATATAATTGTAATGTATATGTTGTCATCCCAAGTGTCAATTATTTCCTTTCATTCTTTCTGTTTAATACTGGGATGTTTTTTTCCAGCTAACAATCAGCTGGAGTTCTGTTGCCACATGCTCCGAGGGACAATAGACCCCAAAGAGCCCCCTGTGTACGAATATGTCAAGTTCATCGGAAACTTTAAGTCCCTGAATAATGGTAGGTTACATTCCAATTGTTTTCTGAGCTCTGGGCTGTGTTTCCTAGTCGTAAAGTTTCTGTTATTTTATTTGTCCCCAGTGCCTAACTGTGACAGAAACGGTTTTGAAGGAGTGATCCAGAGATCGCTTCACTCTGCTTATGAAGACGGAGTGTGTCTGATAGCAACCGTGAGGCTGGCCAAACCACAGTTTATCAAGGTAATAATCATAAGCCGTTATCTCACTTCACACTTCTCCTTTCATCGGTTAAAACACATTCAGTTTCACACTTCAGGGTTTGAATTGATTAATGAATGTAATTAGAAAAGAAACCAACGGCAATGCTTGCCCAGTCACTCCATGCAAACACATTTGGGCTCCTGTAAACCATTAAAGGCAGTCCCCTGTTGAAAACACTGTATCTTTTGGTCTCTTTCCCATTGTGTTAAATCTTTTGTTCAACTGAGTTAAAGGTCCCATGTCATGGCCATTTCCACTGATCATAATTCCATTGTTGAGGTCTACTAGAATAGATTTATATTGTGCAATTTCCCAAACTCACATTGGTTTCTCATACAGCATCTCTGTAAACTACGTGTATTCACTGAATTTCACTCTCTGCCTTTAACGGCTCGTTGTAGTTCCAGTAGCTCCAGCCCCCACCCTCCCTGTGAGCACAGTGTGCTCTGATTGGTCGAGACGTTGTGAATCGCGCTGAGCTCTGTGGAGGTGTTGTTTCCTTGTTTAGCGATACACAGCGAAACACAGCCAAACTCATCCTGAGCACACACAAAGTCACAGCCGAAGTAAAAACAATAAGTGTTGCTTGATATTGAGTAAGAAAAAGGTTGATAAACGCTGTGAGAATGGGTCTGCAGAGAGAATTTCGCCGCAATCCCAACTGTCTGTTATCAGCCTGCAGCCAGGAAGGAGAAATCAGCAGAGCTGCTTGCACTGAGTGTGTGTGAGGAAGTCCGTGGATTGGTCAATTTGGACCAATCAGCAGGGGCTTAACGCAACAGCTCCGCGGACGTAACGTAACGGCTCCACGGATTGGTCCATTTGGTTCCGGGTAACGCATGACATCATGAGTTACCCGGAAGAATCGAATGGACAATGACGTATCACCAACGAGGCGTTTTGGGGAGGTATTTTCTGTGTTAGAGTTTTACTCGCTACAGGGTGTACTTTGAGGGTTTGTGACTCTGCAGACCGTTTACATGCATAAAAACCTTCATAACACACAAGGGGACGGGTAATAACCGGAAAAGCATGACATGGGACCTTTAAAGAGCTGCTCTTGATTTGCGGTTTATTGGTCCGAAATTAAGTGGCATTGAGTTTGGAATAAAGATTAAACAATACCCCAAAGTATTATGGAATGAAGGTTCTGGCACTGAAATCATGACAGTGGTTCCTGTATGAAAGACATCATGGAAATGTATTTAAACTTGTGATGCTTAGTAATTCTGGTTAACAATGAACACAGCACTTTAGGAGAATGTGAATGCTTATATCCTTAGACTGACATTATTTCCTGCATGTGCATCTTAGAATGTAAGTATTCATCTCATGTATTTTTAGATACATGTTAATAATGTTAAATCCCCCCTTTCCCTCACAGGAGATGTGCACTGTAGAGGAGCCAAATGAGGAATTCACCTCCAGACATAGTTTGGAGTGGAAATTTCTCTTCTTGGACCACAGGTACAGATATCAAACGGTATCTTTGTTCCAGTTTGTTTTTCCCTGTGTTTTGCTGTTGGAAAAAACCTAACACAGGTCTGTGATAAAGTCAATGAGTGATTCCAAAGCTTATTATTGCCGCTGCTTTTAATTGAGATGCTCATACTCACACTACAGTATGCTTTTTAGTCATGTATTCCGTACCTGCTGTGTTTATTTATTTATTTTATTTCATTATCTTTTTTTATGCCTGTTTTTAAATGCCATTTAATTATGTATTTGTTCTTAAATGTCTTTTGTTTTTATTTTGTAAAGCACTTTGAATCGCCACGTGCTGAAAAGTGCTATATAAATAAAATTGCCTTGCCTTGCCTTATATTAAATGCATATGCTGTAGTGAAATGTCAATGAAGCCACTTCACAATCTTCAAAGCAATGTAAATTCTCCGTGTTGAGATTGTGTCCTTTGTAGTTTAGCACTTCCAGCACTTCCAATATCATTTCTATCCCCATATCATTTGAATTCAAATTGATTATTTTTCTGCTCCATTTTTTAATTAGGCAAATATTCATTGCAACAACATTGTCTGTGTTTCTCCAGAGCTCCACCCATCATAGGTTACCTCCCATTTGAGGTGCTGGGTACATCAGGATATGACTACTACCATGTAGATGACCTGGAGACACTGGCCAAATGCCACGAACACTGTGAGTGCATCTTTCTCAGGCATCACTTAAATATCAACTTCTTTTGAGCTTTTAATCAAGCTACCTTTCCTTGTGTTTTTCTAGTAATGCAATATGGCAAAGGAAAGTCCTGCTACTACAGATTCCTCACCAAAGGGCAGCAGTGGATTTGGCTTCAGACTCACTACTACATCACCTACCACCAGTGGAACTCCAGACCAGAGTTTATTGTCTGCACACACACTGTTGTAAGGTACATCAAAGATTTACCCGGAGATTTCTAAATTTCTAAAAGGGAAAAAAATAGAAAAACGCATAATCTTTATACCACGTTCACTGCCTTCTTCTACAGTTACGCTGAAGTAAGAGCAGAACAGCGCAGAGAGCTTGGAATCGAAGAAATACAACCTGAGATCACAGCAGACAAGGTGAGACTTGATTGATTACTTGATTTTTGGATCAGTAATCTGTGAAATGGAGACCCAGATCTGACTTTCCCCCTCGCCTCACAGCAGTCCCAGGACTCAGAGTCTGAGTCCTAGCTCAACACCACCAGCCTGAAGGAGGCTCTGGATCGCTTCAACCACAGCCGGTCACCTTCGGCCTCGTCTCACAGCTCACACAAATCCTCGCACACCGCTGTGTCTGACCCAGCCTGTAAGCACACACAACTATCTCTGTGACTGAAACTAGTTTATACCAGGTGGCCTTCTCGTTTTTTAAACCTGAGAATCCCGTTTATGTTTCCCTCTCAGCGTCGCAGGTGAAGCTTCAGGGAGACAGGAGTACACCAGGGCGCCAGTCTGTCTGTGCTGTGGAGATGACGTCAGTGCAAAGATCATCCATCAGCAGTCAGGTCAGTGAAGGACAAAGTCTTGTGTAAAAGGGCTTTAATTAGTGGACATTTACGGTACGTCCACATGGCAGCGTTGCGTTGAAGCTTGCCGGTGGGCGTGTCTGGTGCGCGACGAATCACAGGAATCTCCCGCCCCGGACACACAAACACGCGGTTTGATTGGCTAATGCTTGTACTGGCATATGATTCGATTGGCTGGCGCTTCGGTCGACGCTTGAAAAGTTGAGCTTTTCTCAACTTTCGAACCGAGCAACGAAGGCAAAGCGACGGAACCACAATGCAGTTCGGCAAAGATTGACGTCACCCCATTCAAAGTGAATGGGAAGCGTCTCCGTTGAAGCATGCGACGCTGCCGTGTGGACGTACCGTTAGGGAGAGATCAAATGCTTTGTTTTGAAATGATCTTCATCCAATTTTTTTTCTGGTGTTTAATGTTATGTTGTATGTTATTTCAGCAGTCAATGAGCTCCCAGACTACAGGACAGAACATGGCAACATCCGTGGTTTCACAACAACAGCAACAACAGCAACAACCTCAACAGCAACAAGTTCAGATCAGTGGGCAGGTAAGATAACTATCTCAATTGTTTCAATGCTTAATTCACAACTATTCTTCTGTGCCAGTCAGACAGCTTTTCCGGCACCTTTTTATGGTATGCTTTGGTTTGATTCAAGAAAAAACTGGAGGAAAAAGTCAAGTGGAGTTGTGCTTTGGGCTTCTCCGATAAATAGGGCTGTGTATCAATGAAATGAATTCATTAACCAATTCTGATTATAAATTAATTTCGTAAAAGATATTTAATTTATGAACATTTCTAGTGCTCTGTCTCTAACATGTATTTGCAACCTAAATGTGATTTTAAAATGTTTTTTAAACCAAAGGTATAATGGATTTGGATCAGTAATCTGTGACAATGATTTGTAAGTGCCATTTTGGTGCCTTTGAATCACTGTTTACAATTGCTCCTCTTATGCTATGCTAGATACACGCATTGAAATCACCTCAGCCGTTACCATTTAACCTCCCTCTGTGTCCCGTGTCATTGTTCCTCAGCAGGCCATGGTGCAGTTCTCCAGCCAGCTCGAGGTCATGCATAGCCTGAAGGGGCAGCTTGAGCAGAGGACCAGGCTGATCGAGGCCAACATTCAGCGGCAGCAGGACGAGCTGCGGCAGATCCAGGACGAGCTGCAGAGAGTGCAGGGCCAGAGCCTGCAGGTGAGACTGGGGAGAAGTGTTGTTGCTTTGCTGTTTTTTTGTAGTTTAAAAAAAAATGTATTTTTGGTTTGGGTGGAGGATTTTGCTGTTGTAGTAAGAATCGTTTCTGCATGTCTCAGATGTTCTTGCCGAAAGGAGCTGGCGGACTGAGTCTCAGCTCTGTTCAGATGGCCCAGGGGAGCACTGTGCAGCAGGGCGGGACCCTCAGCATGCAGGGCCAGGTGGTCTCTGCAGGACTTCTACAGAGCAGCATTCAAACCCAACATGCTGTCCAGCCCCAGCAACAAATGCTGCTGCGGGAACAGAGCTCAGCACTCTCACAGGTCTGACAAACTAAACAGTTTTCCCTGTGCTATCCAATAAAAACATCCAACACATCTTCATCTTGTTCTGTGTATTTCAATCTCAACGCTCGTCTCTCATTTTGCAGCCTCAACAAAATCCACTGCCTGCGTCTCTCTACAACACAATGATGATCCCTCAGCAGAGCCCAGCCAACATGCTCCAGATTGCCACCAGCCTGGCTCAGAACACTGGACACAACACTCCTGCTGTGGCCACATTTGCACAGGACCGTTCAGCTCAAATTAGGTTTGTACCCTCATTTAAAAACTGGTCCCATTGCTGTCATGATTACATTTCATATCATCACACAAAGTGAGCTCGTTATTAAGCACTGTAAGATCATTGATTGCACTGCCACTCTGCCTACCTCTTTAATTGTGTCTCTACAATTTAGTTTAGGGCTGAATGGAATAGTTTGAAGCTTCATTCATAACAGTGAAACATCAACATTTGAACTCGACATTCCACAGCTGTATTTCTTTTTTTGCATGTCTATTTATTCTGTCCAAACCACAAATTGCATAGTTGCAGATAAATATTTGGCTAAACTAATATTATTAGTATCGTACTGCCAAGTAGACTTGGATTTCAATGGTGTCTGTGCATAGTTCAAACTTCTGTAATCCAAACATTTCCAATAACTCGTCCAAGAAGGCTCCTGACACCATTCCCATGTGATTCACTGACCCTAACCAGCCTTTTGCCCACTTCCTGTCTCCCACAGGTTTCCTGCCAGTCCTCAGCTGCTCACCAAGCTAATGGCAGGGCAGATGGCATGTGGGGCCGTCATGGTCCCCACAACCATGTTTATGGGCCAAGTGGTGACTGCCTTCGCTCCGCAGCAGGGCCAGACCCAGACCATCAGCATTTCCCAGCAGCCACCACAGCAGCAGCATCATCAACAGCAGCAGCAGCAGCATCATCAGCAGGAGCAGCAGGTACAGCAGCAGTCTCAGGTCACAGCCATGCAGCTAGGGCAGGCTCCACTGCAGCAGACTCAGTTCCTTCAGGTAACGCTCGGGGGGAAATTAACATGAACTAACTTTGCACATCAGAAAATGCCATAATTACAAATGTCACTTAAATAAAGAGGTTCATTTCCATCCAATCAACTCGCTAATCACATTTTTCCACACAAGGCTTCTCGGCTTCTTCATGGAAACCAGTCCACCCAGTTGATCCTGCAGGCGGCCTTCCCTCTGCAGCAGCAGGGTGCCTTCACTGCCCCACCCCAACAACAGCAGCAACAGTTACAACAACAACAACAACAACAACAACAACAACAGCATCATCATCAACAGAAGCAGCTACAGCAGCATAAACAGCATCATCATCATCATCATCAGCAGCAGCTGGCCCCTCACCGGGCCGACAGTCTGTCTGACCGCTCCTCTTCGCAGCAACAGTAGCTGGGGGGAGCCAATCAGAAGTGGACTGAGCCAAACCCAAGTGTGGGTGTCATTGTGACGGGTGTATTTGTGACAGGGGTCTACAGAGAAGTCCTGCTAAGAGCACTAAGACCACGCCTCAGGCTGAGAAGTGATGGGATGGGCAGCGGTGGCTCCCCCCCCCTCCCAGAGATCTGTTGCTGTTTGCACTGAACACCTGAGCACTGAGAGCTGCAGAGAACCAGGTCTGGGACAAGGGCCTTTCTCAAAGAAAACAGGGAGCCACAGACCTTATAATGGACTCCCCCTCACACCCTCCCCTGGCCCTCTGTGTGTGTGTGTGTGTGTGTGTGTGTGTGTGTGTGTGTGTGTGTGTGTGTGTGTGTGTGTGTGTGTGTGTGTGTGTGTGTGTGTGTGTGTGTGTGTGTGTGTGTGTGTGTGTGTGTGTGTGTGTGTGTGTGTGTGTGTGTGTGTGTGTGTGTGTGTGTGTGTGTGTGTGTGTGTGTGTGTGTGTGTGTTCGTGTTCCAGTCACACTCACAGGATTGAGTTATGCAGAGCTCTCTGGTTCATTGAGGTGATGCAGAGAATCTTCTGTCGAGCTTCAAGTACATCCTTGTTTTGGATGTTTTCTCTTTTTCTTGTTGAATATAATTATGTCAGAAAATATTTTTGAAAATGTGGTGTACATTGGACTTTAACTGTACAGAACACCAGGTGTAATATATGATGTAAATATAATGAAAAAGAAGGAACTAATATTTTATATGATGCATGAAATGAAATGTGTAGTTATTTTGAAGCTTTTATTCTAGTGCTCGAAGAAAAAGAGATCTTAAAGTGGCTGATATTCTCACAGACCCCTATCTCCTAGGGGAGATGTTTGTGTGTCAACAGTCAACACTGCCGATGCTGCTTGTTGTGTCAGTTTGTTTAATCCTTGAACCGTATTTTCACAGATTTCATAATAGAGGATATTTTAAGTATTTAAAAAAAAAAGCTTTTTAAGATGTGCTTCAAGTCTGCATACTAAAAAATAAATACAACTTAAATAGTGTGAATTGACTTAAACCTACCAAGGTTAAGTTAAATGTTAGCAAACAATAATGCTGAACAACACAACACTTATTTTCTTATGTATTCATGTTTAGCACTTCCGCTGAGAACCCTCCTTTTCAGAGTTATATATGATGTACGTATGGATTTATTCAACATCTAGATATTTACCCCTTCAAATATATTTGAAATGTGAAAGTCAGACCTGGTAACCTGAGGCTGACATTCTCACACTAAGCTTGAGTGAAATGATTTGTGTTAGCATGGCTCTGATCAAACAGTGTTGTAATTGGCAGTCTGATCATCCATCCAGTCTTAAGCCCCTTATCTGGGTCAGCAGAGTGGGGAGAGCAGCCCAGACTCCCAGGCTCCCTCCTGCACCTTTTTCCGTCCTGTGGGAACTGCAGGAATCACAAACCCCTTAACTAGCTCTAGTGAGGCAGCAGCTCAAAGGTCCCCTCATATCTGTGAACTCCTCGCACTCTCAGGAAGAGAGAGAACCGTCACCAACCTCTTTTCTGCAGCCTGAGTGCTGTAGCTTCAAACCAGCTTTAAGTGGTTGGAATTAAATCTGCCTTGCTTTTATGTTCCCAGTCAGGCTTTGATTTGAGAAAGCAGATTCAATTCCAGCTAATTCTCTACATGTTGACTCAACCTAAAACCGCAATCACTGTTTAAATTGGCTACATGGCTGCAGTGGAAGCCAGCTGTGAACCCAACACTGCCATATTAAGTTAATACAGTGAACTTTTTTAGCAAACAGCTGCCTGTTTACGCATCAAGCATAAGAGGAGAAACTTTGTTTGGAGTTGTGTAGGTGGATTTTTCTTTCCTACTTTATTGTGTACCATTTCAAAATGCTGACCAGCATGTAAGCAGGTCGGCCTGGCAGCCTCCTCACCATCTGACCGAGTCCACCGTCAGATGGCTGAGAGCAATTAATGGTCGCTGGTCCGGTGAAATATAGAGTCGTTGTTGGACCTTTGGCCCAAGTTGTCTGGTGATGCCATGTGTGCTTACATAGCATGAGTGTCATGAAGTTTGAATTTGGTGTTCATAATGATTACACCATGGAAGAAGTCCAATAACTTGAGTTCATCATGTAACAGCTGGTGTTTCTACTGCCCTGAAGTCCCGCTCATTTAGTTTGAACATGTGGGGAAAAAAATACATATATATTAACCTAAATTATGACCTTGCAATTATTATGTTTTAGTTTGACTCCAAGTTGTCATCTGTTTCAAGTTAGCCAATGGGTTTCACATTATTAGATTGTTGCTATCTGTAAATTGTGTATTTCAAGTTTTAATCACTCATGTCCAAGTACATTTGGCTTGCATTATTTATGTAATTTTCTTCTTTTTTTTAAAGAGGCTTTCATGTTTTTTGGTTAAAGTTGTTTCATATCTAGCTGTATTTAATGATGCAAGCCCATGTTTAGTGTGTAGCTGATCTAGACTACATTATAGTCACCAACATTCTATATCATGTCAATATTGCATCCTCATTCCATACACTGACACACACTTTTTCAAAATGTATTTTAAAAACTGTATTATACAAAAGAAATATTGCTATGGGGAATTTGAGTTTGAGGGAGGATATGATTATTGTCCTCTGCTTATGGCAGACGCAAACTAAACTATTTAGGCGAGAGAACCATGACATTTAAAAAACCTTAGCCATGGAAAAATGAAAGGCCCTCCTTTCAGAAACAAAGAAATAATTCATAACCTTCCCCCCTTTTCTGAACCTACCTCCCACTAATAACTCCCAAACAGTCCCTAACCTGCTTTCTCCACTGTGTTGTTTCTGTGCATATACAGTAGCTAGAGTATAGGTCAACCTTTACACTCCTCTTTTTAAAATCCATTTGTGGTCCTGTAACACACCAATATATAAAAAAGACACACAACAGTTCTCCACATGTAGAGGGAACCTCCATGTGCAAACAGCCCTCTGGAGCGTGGTATATGTGGGGCGCTACACCTACAAGAATGTAAGTATTTAGCATGAGACGTGTGGCTGTGAGAGACTTTGCACAATGACAAGACTTGCAGTAAATGAAGAGATCCAAGTTATTTTTCTATTACCGGGATAAACCTCATTGAGCTTGCATTAGACTCATGACATTAAAGAAGGTAACGGCACAGCTTTCAAATGTGCGAGCATGAAGGATCTGAACGAACTGTGACATTAACACAAAGACTGTTAAGCTCCTTTCCCCCCAGAAAGGGCTGGTTACTAGAGAGATGATGGTTATGCAAAGACTTTGTTTCCAGCCTATCAAGTTGATTTCCTTGATGCAGGGAATTGAAATTGGCCCAAGCTTTTTAAAAGAGAACACTAGTTGTTTTTTGTTGGTAATTTCCAAGCTAGAAAACACAGGTGGGAAACATTTTTTGTTATCTGAAGAGAGGGGATCCCTAAATGAAATTGTGGTAAATGTTGTTTGAATGTCTATAGGTGTCCCCCCTCCGTTCATATTTGTGTGGCGTTATTGTGTGGCTCATGAAATGTACTGCTGCAGTATACACACGACTAAGACACATCTAAAACACTGAATAGTAGATCATCCAGGTCACACCTGTTATCAGCGCAGGTGTTGGACTGCTTTCAGGTGTGACCTAAGAATCAACATGCAGAATTTCAGCCCTGCTAGAATGGCTAGCTAGCATTTGAAATGTTTGGTCTTGCACCATATTAATGGATGTGCGGTCTGAAAACCAAACTTATTTTTCCATCATTACAAGGAGAGACGTTCAGTAACCATACCTAGTTATACTAAACTGTTCAGTTATATGCTCATGCTCAGATGGAATATAAACGCTGCACTTTTTATATCCACTACTGCCACCTGCTGGTCACTTTTAGGCTGCAGTTTAAAGCTCTTCAACGGGAAATGAACTACTCAGAAAGGATCTGAAATATGACCACATTTTCAATTAACATTCCTTCACTGCTTGTAATTCATGAATTATTGCTAACAGTATACACGTGTGCATTTATTTCATGAGCCAAACCAATCATAAATGAAAATAAATGTGTAAGGCAAAATCATCTATTGTTTGCTCCCCATTCAATTTGAGAATAAAACAGTAATGAAGTCTGTTGATTTGTTTTTTACTTGTGTTTCTAGGTTTGTCCACTTAGCTCAAAACAAAAAACACACGACTGGATATGAAATCAGACAACACATGAAACATTTTTATTGAGCAATTTAGATGTATAGGCATTACAACCAACCTGTATCACAAACAGAAGTATTTCACAGCTGGGCACAGCCTGTCAAATATTGACAATGCAGCTTTAGCCTTTTTACCTTAAAAAAATATGTCCATTCCTTGTTTATAGTTACCTCTCCCACCCTTTCTGCTGCTACAGTACATGAAGCTAAATAAATAGATACCACTTTAAATAAAAAGGTGAAACGTCGCTGCCATGTTCAGGTGTTGCTGTAGCTACAACACAGCTGCTTATGGCTAAAGGAGTGACTTATAATGGACGTTTTTAGTTGGATACATGATGGTTTCTGTCATTCATTCTGTAACTGATTTGATCGTTTATTTAGTGATTCGGGGCAGCAACGATAGAGGCAGCGAGGTTCGTATTTAATGGCTATAATCACGGAGGAAGCGTGAACGTGTGTGGGAGAGTGAGGCAAGTACTGGCCTTTCTTCAACCTGTTTTGTTCAATACCAGCACCTAAACTGAAAGCAGGAAATGTTGAAGTACCCCGATCAATATGTCCAACATGTGATTAGCATTTTGAAAATAAGCACATAAGCAATCTTAAGCTGTGATGTAACTCCAATCCAACATAGGTTAAGCCACACCTGGACACAGAGGTTTCTAGTGGTTCGTGTCTCTTTAAAAGACTGCTTTTATTTGAAACAGAAGATAAATTGAGGGACATTTTGGGATGAAGCCTTGAATAAAATCTCAAATCATATATCTCAAACACATTCTTTTAATTAATAATGTGCTGTTGGTTATGTTTGCAGTGTATTTTTAACACTGGGAAATTATATTATAATGTACTCCCGCTCATTATGCGGCAGATCAGATGTATCACTCAGAGAGGAAGATGGAACAACTCCTGTAAGAGTGAACTGGCAGCTCGTCCAGTTATTAATCTGTCACCTGACAGCACCTGGGCTCATGACGAATAAACATTAAACATTAAAAAAAAAACAGAGAAGAAGAGGCAAATATTTGTAAATGGACTCAGTGTCTAATTGACGGCTTAGCGTTGAGGGAAGTACTGCATGTCAGGCTCTGTCGGGGGGGGCGGTAATCAGTAACAATCCAGTCCTCCTTCGCTCACACACCTTGTGATGAGAGTACAGCTCTAACTGAGAGCTACAGTCAAATCCAATACTCTTAGCTAGCCTCTGAGCTTTGATGAGCTTTGTTCCCATCAAGACGTACAAGTCAGACTTTCAGAAAAAGATCCAGGGATTTATTTCCTAAGTTATCCAACTCCTGTACTTCATAAAAATAAAGCATTGCTTAGATAACAGCTCCAACATGGCTTTAATGTGCATTCACTGTTAGGAAAGTGTTAGTTAATGAAAACAAAAGGGAAGTCTTTACCCCCCAGAGTTACAGATTGTGGTGGAACAGAGGCTAGCTAGGAGATGAGGAAAGGACTGTCTGTTGGACACACACACAGAGTCAAAACTACAGTCTCTCTACAGCAACTTAACCAAATATTACACGTATGTACAGAGAAAAAACCTGAACGTCTCTCTTCAAATTAAAATCCAGCGTCTGGCTTGATGAACAGGGCCGAGAAGGCGAAGGCCAGAAAAACTATCCCACCGACGATTGTCACTATGGAAGCAAAACAAGAAACAAATCATTGAATTATGGGGTTAGGCTATAAAAAGGACAATTAACTGTGTGTAGATGGTTTTAGCAACACATTTAATTATAAGATAGGAATTATAAAAAAGAAGTCTTAATCCAAACAATAGGCAAAGCACACTCATTCTCTGCATTTTTCTCTATACATTACAATTTATCTGACTTAATATTAGATTTTTGAAATAGATCAACATATACTTTTTGTGCATCCATGCTGCTCCAAACTGTTTAAGGAATCTCCCAGCTGGTTGTGGTGCTCTCAAGGGTAATGATAAGCACTAATGTTTGAGCTGCTCTGGTCGCTCTGTTGCTGCGGTACACTGACCGGGTCAACTTACGCAAACAATAATGGATGGATAATAATTTGCCCCAGGGAACTGGGAGCATGGAAGCACAAGCAGTAGTGGCACAGTGTCATTAATGCTGAATCATGAAAACTAATAACCTTTTTAACTGACAAGGTGTAATACCCTTATTCACTCATGTGCAGTGGATAGCCAATGCTCATGCTAGTGCTAATGGGGATCCTAATAAAGACAAAGACAATACAATCTACAAATGTCAAATGAGATCCACTGTGTTTAAGCGTAACTTCGACATTTATAAAGAGCGTAGAGTACAATTTAATAACGGAACTTTTCAAAAGTCAAAGGCAAAGTCAACTTGATTGTCAATCTTTCAGTTTGTGTGTACAGACAGAAATACCATTTTCCACAATCCCGAATATAAAAATACAAATAAAATATGTATATCCTATATATATATATATACACAATCAACAGACACATTTATACATGTGCACACATTAGGATAAAAAAACACAACAATCAATATATACGACTACTTTCTTGTTTATTATTATTATTTTTTTTATTTGTATTGTTTTATTGTAAAACGCCTTGTCTTTTTATGCTGCTGCAACACAAAATGTCCCAAATTGGGATCAATAAGGTACCGTCTTATCTTATACAAAATAACAGTCACTTCAATATTTTTGGTATACTACTAATCTACATTAGTGCAAGATTGTCCATAGCAGCGTAAAAAATACAAAAAAGGGCTTTCTCACCTGTTCTGACAGATATTTTCTGAGCGATCATTCTCCCTCCTACCACAGCCAGTCCTGTACACATACAGTGTCCAAGTGTACCGCCCACGGCGACTCCAAATGGATCCTAGGATTTAAAAAACAAGTCTCTTTCACACTGACGCTTACGCAAATTATATATTGCCTTTCCTACATATTTGCAAATCAGCATATCAACAGAGAGGGGCGGTGCATACTGTGTGTGGTGTGGCTCAAAAATATAAAGAAATAACTTTTTTCACTGAGAGCCACATCCAGAAAAATATTCGAAGGGCTGGGCCACTCACTAGAGGTGAGGTTTATTGCATCATAAGTGAAGTTATAAGTTAGCTAAATCAATCAAATGTAAGTACATTATGCTTGATACAACAGCCTACATCAAAGCTTTCCATAGGGTTTCATTTATTTTGTTAGCAGCTCATTCCTTAAAAACGGAAGCCTTAGATTGCTTATCATAAGAGGAAATATGAAGGGTATATTTCAAGGTTGTAAATAAGTTATTGGGCTTTTTTCTTATCAACTTAGATTTGTTTGAACATATTTTCAACTTGAATCGACTGAAAGTGGGCTTATTAACACATGAACACTACTGTGTAATATATGTTTACAGATATATTTAAGAAGTACAATACAAGACAAGCTCAAGTTTCATTTGTGGGCCGCATTCCATTATACTTTTGAATTTGCTGAGGGCCGATTCAAAATGGCCAGCGAGCCACATTTGGACACCCCTGCTGTAAGATATACGATTTAAAAAAAAAAGGTATTGAAGACACATGCTTTTGTCTTAAAGTTAATGTAACCAACCTCCCGCGCAGCCAGAATAATGGTGGTCAGCTGCGAGCGGTCCCCCCACTCTGCCAGGAAGGTGAGGGTGAGGGCCTGGATGAAGATGGGTGAGATGATGCTGTGCCAGTTTCCCTGAGGCAGGGCCGTCCCAGTCCCAGCCTCCACATCGGCCGTCCCATTGATCAGCTTGGCCCGCTGGAGCTGCAACGACAACACAAAGCTGAAGCAAGAGCACCGTATTTACATATTGAAATATGAGAGTATTTTCTAATTGTATAATGTTTCACTCTTTTACACAGTATCTCCCACGAGACACAGGGATACATGTCATATCAGGAAAAGGGATTTCTCACAGTTTTAAACAGTGGCACTTTTTGCGGTACTATTTCAGGTAAGTACAATGTGTGGATGTTGCCTTCTATACTAGGTAGGAATACAAATAAAATAAAAAGTATTTATGAAAGATTTGTTGTTCAGCTCAAGAGATAAAAAGGCATATCTGTATGGAAAACTTAACCATTACCTATATATTAGATTAGATTTACTTTATTGATTTGTAAGAGTGTCTTTGTAAAGGCTTGTATGTATGTATACATTTCTTTTTTAATATTTGTATTCTCTGGGATGGGAAAACAGAATTTTGATCCCCCTGTCAAAAATAGAGGAATTGACAATAAAGTTGACTTGGAGGTATTTTTAGGTCTTAAAGGGGACCTATCATGCAAAATGCACTTTTTTATGTCTTTTATACAGAAATGTGTGTCCCCGGTGTGTCGGGGAACTCACGCAGTGTCAGAAAATAAAACCCTCTCTCTATTCCTCCAGGGTACAACGGAGCTGATCCAGATTTGAGTCCGATTTGACGTCATATCGGAAATGCAGACCCACAGCACTATCAGAAACGTTGCTATCAGAAACAATGCCAGACTGTTTTGGACGTAATATGGTTGGTGTTCACATTAGCATCGCTTACACTCAGAGCTAACCTCTACTGAAGAGAGCATGTGTGTGTGAAGAAGCAGGATATAAAAAAAGGAACTCACCTTGTGGTATAACCGGCAAGAGAGAAAGCCTTTGAGCTCCATACTGTTTCAGAAATAATCCATGATAATCCATGATATGGCTTTTAATCACGGCAGTATCTGCTGGTAGAATTTCCTGCGTAAGCTCTGCCCCTCTTTTTATCAATTTATTTTCTTTCTTTTTTAAAGCTCTATACCCAAAATCAGCAATTTTCAAGCAGGAAGTGAAATAGAGGGATACGAGGCATGGCTAGAATGGATGATCTGTTTGGTATTTTGAGCAAAACACTTCATAGACATTTTTTATATATCTGAGACCTATGCTATGGCCTAAAACTGGCATGATAGGTGACCTTTAAGCGAGCTTACACACGGCGTGCGTTGACGCTTGGCGTGTCTGAAGCTTGGGGAGTTAACGCGAGCAACTGGATATATAAACTCCCCAAACAGGCGAAAACCTACCAGTTTCACCCACTGTCTCTGCCACCTCCCTCCATGCCTGGCTCCTCCGGTTTGTATCCCGGTAGGTGAACAGGGACTGATCACATAACACCGGGTGATTCCCTACCGCTACGATGATTTTGTCCTCCATTTTTTGGCACATGAGGAAATGAACTGCGGTATGGCTCTCCCGGCATACACGCGGTTTGATTGGCTGGCGCTTGTACTGGCAGATTTGCATAAACGGGATTTGATTGGCTGACGCTTCCGTCGAAGCTTCAAAAGTAGAACATTGCTCTACTATTTAAGCTTTGCTCCCACAATGCAGTTCGGCAAAGCGTGACGTCACTCCATTCAAAGTGAATGGGCTTCAACGCACGCCGCAGTGTGTAAGCTCTGTAAGAGTAAAACCTTATCTCACCTCTTCATCCTTCCTCTTGATCTCCGCCTGCACCTCCTCCAGCTCCTCCTGGCCTTCATCTGGACTCATCTTCAGCCCCTCCCGCAGCATGCGTATACCGAAGATGGCGAACAGAGCGGTGGACACATAGTAAGTGTAGATTCTAGGGATGATGGTTGTGGCATAGCCAAATAGCACTGGGGGACAAAAATACAACAATTACTTAATTATTACTCAGCAAAAGAGAGAGGAATAACTCATTTTTAGTTGCATCCAAAAATAAATCATGCACTTTTACTGACCAGAAAGACAGGTCATCAGCCCCAAGGCCAGCATGGCACCTGCCAGCACGGTGAGACGGTTGTAACGCATGGCCATGATGGCTGCAATGAAAAAGGTCTTGTCTCCCAACTCAGAGACGATGATGACGGAGATAGAGGCCACAAAGGCATGGATGAAACCCAGGTTCCCGTTGTTGGAGCCATCTTCAGAAACTACTGGGCCTATTGGATGGGGACTTGTGGCTTTCTGCAAAGAAAAGCAGTACAGTTGTGTGAGTAAAACACACTGGGAGACAGCTAAATTGCACACAGTTTATTATAAAAGTCAAATGTGGATGTTTGTGGAAATATACAATTATAAATCGTCAAGTTGTTGCAGTTCTAGTCACTAAAAAGCCATTGTGACTTTGTGAAGCAACCGGCTCACACCCACGTTTGCATGTTACAACATGTTAACTGTCAGATACACTTCTGTTAAAAGGCTTAAGAAGCTCCCATGCTTCCGTTCAGATAAGGTCCACTATATAATACTATAACACTATATACACAGGAGCATGGGAGTTTGTTGAGCATATGACAATTAAGAATTTGAATCTTGAGTGAACATTGAACAATGGTAAACGTGACATCTGAAAAACGTAATATGTCATATTAATAGTTTTATCCTGATATGTTATTTCTTTATTTATCTTTTATCTTTGCTTACCTATTTTACTTTATTGTTTTTTTGTCTCTCTTCTGTTTGGTGTTCAACGATTTTGTTGATGGGCTTTCTATTATGATCAAACTATCTTATCTAACATGTTCTTTTCTTCCCATTATCTAAAATGGAAAGACTAAAGTTACCCATTTGAGAGAGACCCGGAACACAATGTGGCAGCAGGTATCTCAGTTAGCATGTGCTGGCTAGCTCGGGGAGCTAACAAGCAACGGCAGCACCCGGCGTCAAAAATTCGGTTTCCTACCAACAACAAATAAGGGTTTAATCGGTAATAATGGGGCAAAAACCTTTACCTCTTGTGGGGGTAGCTCTTGGACAGATTTGTGCTCTTCTGGAACGGCAGAAACTCCGACCGACAACAACAACACGGCGGCGGAGAGCAGAAACAAGACGGGCATCACATTTCTATCACCCCGTCGGTTTCCTCCGCCAACCATGAGAGGCATTATGGCGTCCAAAATACTAACCAGAGACAAGTTTATGCTTTATTTTGTTGTCCGTCGATCACTTAATATCATCGGCAACAAGCCTGGCTAACTTCATATTAACCACCTAGCTATACAATACGAGGAACTCTTCAGTAATACACGTCACGATCACAGAAAATATCTGTGATTCTTGCTACCGCGTTTAGGACCAAACGACGAGAGATGATTGGACCGTTAAAGAAGTGACGTGAAAGTGTAGGCTGACGTACACACAAGGCAGCTCCGTGATTGGACAGTTTCCTTGTCGGTAAGATTTCATGCTGAATGTACATTCAGTGCTTAAAAAGAGAAACAAAGAATCAAGTTATCAGGATATGGTTATCATTACAAGTCATACAATATACTAAAAATAAATGACTTGAGCTTTTAACAGTTCAATAACATTTTAAATTAAAATAAGCTTGATTTAAATATGTTTACCAGTAAATATGTATATGTATCTATATTTACAGTTGCAAGAAAAAGTATGTGAACCCTTTGGAACTACCTGGATTTCTGCATAAATTGGTCATAAAATGTGTTCTGATCTTCATCTAAGTCACAACAATAGACAAACACAGTCTGCTTAAGCTAAAACCACACAAACAATTATATGTTTTTATTGAACACACCATGTAAACATTCACAGTGCAGGGTGGAAAAAGTATGTGAACCCTTGGATTGAATAACTGGTTGACCCTCCTTTGGCAGCAATAACCTCAACCAAACGTTTCCTATAGTTGCACATCAGACCTGCACAACGGTCAGGAGGAATGTTGGACCATTCCTCTTTACAAAACTGTTTCAGTTCAGCAATATTCTTGGGATGTCTGGTGTGAATCGCTCTCTTGAGGTCATGCCACAGCATCTCAATTGGGTTGAGGTCAGGACTCTGACTGGGCCACTCCAGAAGGCCTATTTTCTTCTGTTGAAGCCATTCTGTTGTTGATTTACTTCTGTGCTTTGGGTCGTTGTCCTGTTGCATCACCCATCTTCTGTTGAGCTTCAATTGGTGGACAGATGGCCTTAAGTTCTCCAGCAAAATGTCTTGATAAACTTGAGAATTCATTTTTCCGTCGATGATGGCAATCTGTCCAGGCCCTGAGGCAGCAAAGCAGCCCCAAACCATGATGCTCCCTCCACCATACTTCACAGTTGGGATGAGGTTTTGATGTTGGTGTGCTGTGCCTTTTTTTCTCCATACATTGCGTTGTGTGTTCCTTCCAAACAACTCAACTTTGGTTTCATCTGCCCACAGAATATTTTGCCAGTAATGCTGTGGAACATCCAGGTGCTCTTTTGCAAACTTCAAACGTGCAGCAATGTTTTTTCTGGACAGCAGTGGCTTCCTCCATTTTATGACCAACTTATGCAGAAATACAAGAAACGTTGACACCTTTACAAGTCTGAATAATCTGTAGTGATTATTTTAATAAACATATTTCAATAAAAAACGCATAGGCTATGTACACATTTACAATCATCATAACCAGTTCAGGTTCATTTAAATAAATCAATTACTTTGCAATGTTTAAGATAACAATGTATGATGTAAAAAGACAAAGTCTTGTAATAAAGGTGATTTGTGACATTTGTAATCACATCAGTCTCGGAGAAACAGTTCAACTGGAGGGACTGTATCTGTGGGAAATGTTTCTGCAGCAGTACCATGCCTCACATTCACACATGACAGCTCCTGTCAACTGCCTTCATTGTTCTCGTGTTGGCTATGAGCAGCTTGAGAGAGCACATTGTCAGTCAATGCTGAGAGGGAAGTGAGTTTCACTCCCACACCTTCAGTGTCTCAATGTCTCTGATATTTCTATTGGACTTAACAATTACCAGAAAAGGAAAGCAAGAAAGATCACACCAATGATAAGTCTTCACAGCACGAAAGGTATAAATGCTTTTCTATGCTTTGGGTATGAATCATATTTGCCAACATAATGTTCATGACAAAGCTGTGCTGCCAGTGCTTGATTGAAGAGCACATAAAGGACGACAAGCCACCAGGTAAGAGACAGACCTCCAAAGATCAAGCTCAGAGAGACGTAGATCAACAGCTCAGCCAAGTAATGCGGGCAAGACACCAGCTCGAACCAGCCTCCCTCTGGCAGTCTGTGAGCCAGCGTCTCCACCGTTCCTGAAATACACCACAAAAGACAACAAACAAATACGTCAGTCCCCATGTACCTGATATCATTGGTTTATGGTACTACTCACATTTTGACAATTAAATATAAAGTTTTCACAGTTTTCTTATTTAAAAAAACTGTTGGTCTTTGCAATATATTTTGTTTTAGCATACATTTCTGAAGAAAATAAACAGTGGTTGGCTTTAAGGCAGCAACATTGCTAACACAATCTTTTTTGGTAGATTAGGAAAACTTCAGCAGAAAAATATACATCATTTGTTGTTTAAGGCTCAAAACACCAAGAAAAGGCAGTTGCACAAGCATACCTGACTTTCCAGTGCGAAGCCCCGCCAGCAGGACCATGGACTGATGTTGCATCAGAGAGGCCCAAATGAAAAGTGCACTTCCAGCCACATGAAACCAGTCCAGCTGAGAGAGGAGGGATCCAGACCCTAAAAAAGAACATCACAAACATCAATATCATCATTCGGTTAATTAGTTGACAGTACACTTGTTGTTGTTGTTCTGTTGAGCTATAGCAAACTCTTGCTCAGTGGTTGTGTTGTGCCCTATAAACTAATCCACTGAAATACCACAGAGCAGTATCAGTGAATAGCAGATGTAGAGGGCTCTGATTGAAGTTTCACCTTTTCCCAGGTGATCCGAGCAGAGCACCGTCAGCCCAAGTATGATGTAATAGCACACACCAAACACATACTGCACTAAATGTAAGGCTCCATCAGAGAAAACACTGACGAACAGGCACTCCAGCAGTCTCCTCAGGGAGTGGACGCAGAGCAGCAGCTGCACCAGCACAGTGGACAGCTGTGGGACTGAAGACAGTATGATTAACACTATGAATCAAACGGGAAAACACAAACTTTAAAAAAGAGAGTCTACCTTGACTGTCGGTGCTCGGTACACCTGTCAAAATGTCTAATAGTCCAGTCAGCCATGATGGGAATGACTGATGGTGATATATAAAGTTTAGGTAGATGGCCAGAAGAAGACCGTTCCAGCCAACAGAGATGGCATAGAAGTGCGAAAACCACCTGAAAAAAATAATAACTCAAGATTATTCTGTTTTTAAAAGTAAATTAACATCTACACATTTGACCTTATGAATTGAAAACAATGGAAATACAAATATATTCAATATAAAATACACAACAATTGAATCTATGATGCATACAAGTTAAAAGGCATTATATCAACTTGTTTCCTAAATCACTGTTACCTTTTAGGGACGTCAAATGCACGCAGCCAGTTGTCTCGTTTGAGAGTTTGTTTTGTTTTTCCGTATCGAATAAGGTCCTGAAATAACAAGTAAAGACGGCCTGTGTCCCATTTTCTCGGCAAGTATGCTGAGATTTTGTGAGCACAAAAAGCGATAAGGAAACATAAAGCCAGAAAAGACCATATAACATCAGTACAGCTAAAGCTAAATGAGCTCCAAGTCATTTCTGCAGCTCTACCGGAAATAGGACCGGTGTGGGCAATGTTTTGTGCGACACAGAAAAGGGTCCGTCGGAAAACAGGTGCAATGGTTCTGGAGGATTTTGAAGGTAGGAAATGTTTGGTAGCCGAATTGTTTAATTGTAAAAATGTAGTTATATGTCACGCATTTGTGGAAAATGCTATGGGGAAATGCCATATACTAATCGTCCACGAAAAGGCGTTTTTAACCTTGTACCCAGAATGTATATACAGTGTGGTGAGATGATACAGCAGATGGCAGCACCTGAATCTTAAACAAACCAAGTGGAGCCAACATGAGGGCATGGACCAGATGCAATGTGTTTTCTACAGATAAGGTACTCTTAAAAAGATTTTTTCGAAAAGGGAAAGTTCTGTTATACCCAAATAGCTATTCATTTACTACAATGTAATGTCCATGACTCATGCCTGACTAAACTTGTATTACCTTCACTTTGAACATACAACACAAAACGATAATGATGGAATATATGTCATAATATGGCTGCTTTTATTTTTATTCAATTAATTAAATACTAATAGTTAACATAACATTTTTAACTAAGAGTCCAACCTGAAACATATTAAGTCTACTATCATAACAGGCCAATACAATAACCAACTATTCACCAGGGAATAGTCAAGAACCAAGGAAGTTTGAGCATATATGCTTGTTAAATCTCTTACAATATTATTTTAATAATTGCACTTGCTGGTTGCTGTTGATCAGCAAGTGAACAATATAAAAATAGCACATAGCTTGAGCATTGTATTGGTTTTCATGAGTTGTAGGTACTTTATAAAGGGATGGGTAGTTCAATGTAAAGCATTGTATTGAACCTTTTTAAGTTCATCATGTTTCGTACTGTAGATTTCTTATGTACTGTAAAGTCTTTAGAAGCAATGTATTCTTTAAAAGTGCAATATATCCTTCTGAAATGTTGTGGAGTAGAAGTAGAAAGGGAGGTTTGCTGTAAACCTTTTTTATATGCTTTGTTGTTTTACATGCAAGTGATTGTTCAAAGCAATCAAACTTCCTCACAATTTGATCTTCATCACAGTGTTTCCAAACCTGATGTTGACCGACCTCATGGCCTTGGCCTTTCAGTCATGCTCGGTTTTTGCTGAGCTTTCCTCTCGTCGTCTTACTTTGTGTGATCTTCCTCTCTACAATGCATTAATGTGTCAAAGGAAAATAAGTGTGTTTGTGTGAAACACTTGGTAAAGTCTTTGAGGCATTGGATTCCAGGATGCCTCTCAGAGGAGCACAGTATCCTGTCTGAGGAAGTGTGGACTGTTTCCTGTTTCATGTCCTCGGTGTCCTGATTTCTTTTTGACTGTGCCAACAGCGGGACCCTCATCAGGCCCCTAAAACAGTCTAGTTGCTGCTTTATGTGCACTGTTGGATACCATAAAATCTGATTTGTGACACAGAAGATTCAAATCAGTATAGAGAACAGCACAAAGTCTGAGGAAA
Organism: Notothenia rossii; assembly: GCF_949606895.1. NCBI lineage: Eukaryota > Metazoa > Chordata > Actinopteri > Perciformes > Nototheniidae > Notothenia > Notothenia rossii. The sequence continues at coordinate 84,682,045 of NC_136912.1, read as the reverse complement.
ATAGCACAAATGATTTATAAACAGTGACAGAGGGAGTGTTGACTATACTATTTCCGCCATTGTTTCTTGAGGGCGCAATGTGCCAGGATGCTTGTGTGGAATCTTACGAAAGCTCCATGTTTTAGTATTCCTGCTAACCTCTGACCAAATGCTCCTAACTGTGTATTCCTAAATCCAAGTTTAACTGATCCTTTCAATTTTCTTACATTTCTTATGCTCACAGGAGTCAAATTCAAACATATTTGGAGAAAGCTGAAGTTAAATATATATGTTTAGTAACTGCATTTCATTACTTTTATTCTGTGATGTTTTGTATCGGTGCTGATGGGAGCCTGATTAGTTAGCTTCAGCATCAGCTGACTGAGGCGTCTCTTACTGTGTCTCTTTCTCTGTCGGTCTCTCTTTCTCTGTCACTCTCTTTGTCTCTCTCTCTCTCTCTGAACGCACGAGTGCTTTTTTTTCCCATTCTTTGAATTGAGGGACATTGACCTTTTGAAGTCCCTCTAATGATCTCAGAGCATAAACACAAACACTGCCAAGATAATTCCCAGTGTGACGACTTTGAAATAGGAGTGATTTTCACAAACACTGTTACCTTAACAAACCAACTGGTCTTTATGCTTTGATTGTTTTTTCGGGCTAAAAAGACACATTCCTGTATTAGGGGGAGTATTGAGTCTTTTGGAGATATTATGCAGATATCACTTGCATTAAGAGGTATGTAAAATGTATATAATTTACATGTTTATCTATTATTGTGCAGAGTTCAAAGTATTCCCTTCATGTTAAATGTGAGAAAACAAAAGACAAAAGCAAAGGGAAAAATGAAAAAAAAAAAATCTGTTTCTAACTTTTTCAGAGGTGGAGTGTCCTTCAGGAAATGTTGGTTTGGAGGAGGCTGGGCGTTTGGACGGCAAAGAGTCCCTGTAGGAGAGACCAGGCCAGGAATCATGTGGATGTAGAACATAACATATGAACACTACACCCTGCTGAGTCCATGCCAATATCCCAAAAACACAACTCAGGTGAAATGATAGTTAGTGATAACTTTGGTTTGACTTCTAAGCCTTAAAATACATCTTAGAGGGGGCATACTGTATGGCATTGTTTTAGTCTTTTGTCACACAAAGTTGTGCTATTTTCTATTTGTAAACCAGTATGGAAACAAAGTTTAAATATTAAAATGACTGGACAGACACAATTAGGAGCATTTAGCAGCTGAACCAGATATTCCCTCAGAAGTTTGTGGAGGAATAAAATCATAGATAAAAGAGTGATGATAGGACCTCTATTCCCCAGGTGGACACAAACATGACTCTGAATTCATTGAAATGTTGCAGCATTACACCAGGAGGTGTGAATAAGCAAGTTGTGAGAGGTTTAAATTAACCCATTTATACAAATAATATTCAAATGTTTTGCCGCAAACAGGTTCTAAACTGTCAAAGACCAAGGTTTTGAATAAATATACCAGAAATACTTGAATTACCAAATGAGTATTAAAAAAACGACCTATGGTTGAAAGCAGCATTTTCTCAACTATTGTATTGAAGTAGAGATTAAAGGTACTTATAGTTCCTGTGACTATTTAACTATTTAATGTTACTCAAGAACTACCTTCCAGAGTAAAATAAAGTGATTTTACTCCTCCTTTTTTTATTTGAAATATTTAGGTAGTTATTAATACAATATATAATCAATTACCCGCAGCAGCATAAGAAGTAATTAAGATTATGTCCAACTGCATAAACAATTATGACCAAAATAAATGATATATTATTATTAAGTACAACAGTATGGAAAGACAACTTTTGTTCGACTCCTGTTTCTTTACTCAAGTTAAACTGCTAATGACTATTGTTATCATTCTGCAGATATAAAGATCTAAATTAAAATCTGAGTATTTCTTTAAACATCCCCCTTCAAATTAAGTCTGCCTGGATATGATCTCTTTAGTTAGAGATTGTAAATCTTCAAGAATCTTTACATCTCTTTAAAAGTGAGATTGACAACAAACAGCAACAGGTCCACTTTCGGTCCCATGTGTTAGGTTTTAGTCAGGGAGAGACGCTCCTCCCCTGCAGGCTGCTCAGCTGAACGTCTCTCCATCCTCAGCAGCAGTTTCAGCTCCATTGGGACAGACAGCCACACTTCACACACTGCTGATCACCTCTGAGCTCCTGCTGCTTGTTTTCATGACTTTGTGTCGGCACAAACCTTCTCCGTATTGGAATATAAAACAGAAGAATTCAATGGATTAGCGCCGACCGTGTAGGATTGTCATTATTGCTGGGAACCTTTTTGTTGTATTACTTGCTGTTCATGAGGACTCTGTCCATGTTTTCTGTCGGATGATGGCTCAGGGAGTCATTCCACTGTTTGGCATTATCCTGAAAATCTGTTTTGTTGCTGGTAAGGGAATATACTACAAGTGTTCTATCTTTACCTTTTTTGTAAATAACAAACTAAATAAGTTTTCTAATAGAGGCAATATTCTATTCTACTAGATCATTTTGTATTTCTCTGTCAAGTTTATGTAGTGCTTAACTGTGACAATGAGAACAGTTAAATACATCTGATAGAATGTGAAGAGTATTGCAGTGTGTGTCAGCTCATTTCTGTTCTGGGATTTGTTGTAAAAAGGACGGAAATGTGAACATTTTATATATTATTGACAAAAAGGAAATAACCGACCCATCATAATCCTAGTTTGAATTTGCTAGAATAAAAAGATTGTGTTAATTTAACTCATCCAGTTAAATAATGGCAAGCTTCCATATTGCCGATTTGGTCAGCCTTGTTTTTTCCATACAATACAATGTGAGCCTTAGGGCCTCACAGGGAGGTGGTGGGCAGCCTGTATCCTCAGAAACAGGAACTCCACCTAGGCTACACTGTGCCGGGCTATTCAGCCTGACCCGGCCCATCTTCCCCTGCTTCCTGTTTTGACACAGCTCCGCCATTTTCTGCAGCAGTGGAAAAATGGCCCTGAGTAGCCAAAGAGCCAGTTACAAAGCAGTTACCCACCCCTGTATTTTACTATAAGTTTATACCATGTGCTTCATAATTGAATACATTTCCATAATTTATTTTCCTAATTGTGACATTACTTCAAGGGAATAACAGTGACCTTTGATACGTTATGTTGCATTCTTTGTAAAGCCTGTACAGACGGATGTCATCCCTGTGTTTGTTCTCAGTCTTTGCTTTGATTAACTTGTTGTTTAATTCTCCAGCCATTGAATTGAGGTTTCTGTCCGACCCACCAACGCTGAACATCTATGGCACCCACAGGATGAACAAATCTGACGACCTGGAACTAACATGCAGGTATAAACATACCTTACTGATTTCAATCAATCCATTGACCCATACATACAGAAACATGCATACAGACAGTCTTTTTCTCTTGACTTGCAGAGGTCGGCAGTACCTGAGGTGGGCGACCCCTCCTACCAGCACTCGCTTCTCCACCAGTGACTGCAGTGGATCGGGACTCTTCTGCACGACTCTGCGGATTTCCAACGCCACTGTCAATGAAACGGGACAGTACCAGTGCTCCTACAGAGACCTGAGAGTGGAAGATGGCAAGACCTCAGCAGCGGCTTATGTGTTCGTCCACGGTATAACTCATTTAAACTTTGTTTTGCAGTTTTGATGGCAGGAGCATGACGATGCTTTGTTGTGTTGTGATGTTGAGTAGTACAGAAGAACTTTGTACAGTGAGTATAATGTGTTAATATACGGGCAGTACAGTTAACAAATATTAATTAAGGTAACACAGTGATCCAAACTCCAGGGAAATATGATACAATACTTTTAAGGGTTGGATTGTTTATGTAACTGCAAATATTGTCACTTTCAACATTTTAACCCCAGAATACTGTAAAAAGTTGTACATCTATATGGTTAATAGTGTAAAAGCTACAGTAGAAAAGTATTTCTTGAAGTAATCATAATAATTCAAAAGGAAACCACTACAATGCATTATCAGAGTATTATTACAGTAATGTAAATTCTTACTGTATTGTATAGCATTGTGTTTATTCAAACAACCAGGGTTGTACAAGAACATCTGAGAGGATACATCCAGTCAGTTCTACCTTGACCAGCTCCTGGCCCAGTGTTGTATTCATTCGACCCTCACTTAAATGTACTTAAACTAATATCAGATTTTTGGTATTGAATTTTAGATTACAAGGTGCCATTTGTGCCATCCGACAAAGAGTTCGAGGTGGTGTTCATCCGTGAGGGAGAGCGGGTGGTGATCCCATGCCGGGGCTCGGTGGAGAACCTTAACGTCACGCTGCATACTGTAAGTTGAATTGATTTATTTAAAACAAGGGACAGTGTACATTAATCATCATATTAAAAACATGTAAAAGTACTCGAATTGTACATATTTACAATAGATGACATCACTGAATACAGATAAGAGCAAGTCATGATAATAAATAAATAAAACATTTACAATACACACTCATACACACACCTATACCCACACATCAGTTCTGACACTTAGTTTTCAATGAGCCACTTTTTAATGCTGTGCTTGAATGTGTAGTAGGATGAGGATTCTCTTATTGGTTTTGGTATTGAATTCCATTGATGGGAATGCGTGGAATGAAAGACAGCCTGGCTGAATGCGCTTTTCCTAAATGGGATGGTGCAGTCTCCCCTAGCCGCACCTCTAGTAACCCTGGTTGAGGTGGACTTTAGGCGGATGAAGCCAGCCAGAGGAGGAGGAGCCAACCCACGAGTGATCTTATAAACTAAGCAGATGTTTTTTGTAAACTATGAGATTTTCCCAGCTGAACAGATTATACTTTTTGTGACAATGTGACAATGATGATACCGGAATGGCTTTTTGTCTAGTGCTTTGAGTGCTTGCTTATACACCGATTCCAGTGGTTTTAGAGCTGTAGAGTGTGCATTAGACCAGCTTATCAGACAGTAGTTGATGTGGGAGAGGACCATTGAGTGAAGGTAGAGTTTAGCTGCTGCAGATGATAGGAAGTTTCTAATGTATCTGTAATTTGACAGATTGAACTTCACTTTATTGCAGACCTTTTTGATATGGGTTTTGAAATTGATGTTTGTGTCAATGTGTACTCCTAAGTACTTGTACTCCGAGACAACCTGAAGTCTCCTTCCAGAAAAGAAAACATCTTGTTCTGTTATAATGCTGTGGCCCTTGGAGAAGAACATACACACTCTCTTTGAAATATTTGGTTGCAAACAATTATTGTTAAGCCAGGATGTAATATTCTCCAACACATCAGTGACCTTGGTAGCAGCTTCTTCTCCGGTTTTGCCATGAGTAAAAACAACTGTATCATCAGCATACATTAATACATCACATTGTCCACACACAGAAGGCAGATCATTTATGTACATGCTAAACAGGATTGGGCCCAATACTGAGCCCTGCGGTACTCCAGTTGACAAACATAGTGCACTAGACTTATGGTTCTCAATTGATGCCTTAACTTTCTCCACAAAGAAGCATGTCGCTGTTTCTGTTGAGTGATTAGCCCTAAATCCAAATTGCATTGGATGCAGTGGAAAGGAGCTGTTGTCGAGATGATTGGTGATTTGTTTGGCAATCAATTTCTCAAATACCTTGGATACTATGGGTAAGATACTGATGGGCCTATAGTTGGATGTCATGAGAGGGTCCCCACCTTTTGAATAACGGGACCACAACAGCAGGCTTCCATTGATTGGGAAAACTCCCATAAGGAAGAGTTTTTACTTTTCTTTTCTTTTATGTTCTTTCTTTGGTAAATGTTGGAAGTGTTATGCAAGCTCAAGCACATTTTGTAGGAGGAAAGCCATCACATACAGTTGTCAACATTTAAGCAAAAGAAGAAGCAATATTATGATTTTGTGAAACTCAAAAAACAAAAAAAGCAGATTAAAATGTGACCATGTTTATTCCCAGGTTTTTCCCAAGTTGTGCCCCCAGTTCTTGGTACAGGTTTTTCTGTTATATACTTTTTTTTAAATCCCAAGCCAAAACAATGATTTCATTTTTCATTTAATCATTTATTTGGCAGGGACAATGCACAATAATGAACACTTAAAACATTCAAATGTGTCAAGCTTAACAGTGCCAGATTTAGCTTTGAGCTCATTTCCATCCGCAGTCCCTCACATAAAACAAATTTAAGAAAATTACATTTGAAAAACATAGCAAAGACAAAATACATGATATGCAAAAAGTGCAAGAGAGCAAGAGCAGCATACACAAGTATTTACCACATGGAAATACAATAGCAGCAACGACATATCAAGTGCAAGAGAAGATACAAGAGCTACATAAAGTGCAAGAGGAGATACCCCTGTATTAAAGTGCATTTAGCGGTGATGACATCATCAGGGTTGTTTTTCAGACTTTATGAAGCTCCTCTAAAGTCACAGATCCTATAGAGGCATGCACACCTCATGATGAGTAAACTAACCTATGTGTAACACTTTTGAGGACCTCTTTAAACCAGTAAAACTGACACAAAATGTATTTTTATTTAATATGGTTTTCAGGCAACATTGCCATTCTCAATACTTCCCTTATTATTCATAACTATACTTAGGATTTATATGAGTTTCCTATTGTGGAATTTTCAAATGTAATATTATTTGATCACATAGCAATAAAAAAGTGCACTTGCAATTCTTAGTTTTATTCTATGTTCGAAATCAGTAACTTCTGTGTCTGTCAGAAGTATCCAAATAAGGAGCTTCATCCCGATGGGAAGGACTCTCAGTGGGACGCCAGGACGGGTTTCACTGTCCCCAGTCACCTGATCAGCTACGCCGGAGTCGTGTCCTGCCAGACTCGGATTGGAAACGAGACATTTAAGTCCCCTCTCTACATTGTTGCTGTTGTTGGTAAGAGAGAGAAAGATTCACACACAAAACTATCATTTGTTGAAGTCAACATTGTTGAAGTAATCTATACAGGTGTATGAGCATTTTATTCAACTGAATGAATATCAAAACTTAGTGGAAAAACACTGTCTTAATGCAGGGTATTGCTTGTGTGTGTGACAGTAAGTCAATTAAACTTGGTGGAGCACAGAGCGAGCGAGCGAGTGCAGGGGCAGAGAGAGAGTCTGTAGTCTCAGGAGAACAATGACTGACTGCCATGTCTTCCCTCCCTTTTCCACAGGATTCAAGATCCATGAACTCACCCTGACCCCCGCGCAACTGAGGCTGTCTGTGGGGGAGACGCTGAAGCTCCTCTGCACCGCCAAAACTGAGCTCAATGTGGGCATCGAGTTTAACTGGACGCACTCCGGTCAGGCGCTGGTCAGTGAACAAGGCTTTTCATTGTCTTCTCCTCTGTGATGGTCAATACTCTGGTATACAGTAATGTACATGAGACAGCTTCCAATCAGCCTGTTTTACCATGCAGTCTGTGTTTCACACATCACTGAGGATAGACAGAGACATCTGACTTCCTGTTTCCCTTCCACGTATTCCCTACTTCCTGCTTTCAGGAATCCTTCAGTTTATCTTTACTCCAAGTCAGAGTGCAAAGGTGACCCTGGGTGTTTATAAAGTTCTGCCTGCTCAGATAAAAAAAATACACTCATGGCAAAGCTTATATTTAGCTGTTTCTCTCTTTAAAACTGAAAATAATATCCCACCCTTTGTTTTCCCAATTACTATTATCAACTGTCTGTTGTAAAAACAAATTGGCCCTCTCGTGTCAGACCTCGCTGAACGGTTCGAGCGAGCCCCACGCCAAACCCCACAAGAAGAAGCTGTGGAACTCCCTGGAGCTGTCCAACGAACTGGAGGTGCATAATGTGAGCGTGGATCACGCCGGGGAATACACCTGCTCTGCATCCAGTGGACAGATGGAGAAAAGTGCCTCAGCATTTCTTAAAGTGTATGGTAGGTGTACCGGAAACCATACTGCATACTTTTCAATAGCATCACCAGAAATACAGAGGCCTCAGTGCAGGTGCAATGTTTCTTTGGTAGTTTTCGTGTCATTTTTTCCAAGGCAACTGACAAATTGTATTAAAAGGCTGTCAGAGAATTCAAAAAATGTAAATGAGTACATAATATTGTTGAATAAGGAAGTTAAAGTAAATACAAATAAAGCTTTATACTTGTTCTTCAACCTCTAATCAGTTTATTAAAAGAAAACGTGTTTATTTTTCTTTTGCCCTTACTTAATTTAAGTGAAACATTGCCACCTTTCTTTTCTTAAAAGACTGTAGATACTTTTAAATGTAACCAACTGAAATGCAATTTGAACTTTGTTAAATAATACAATATGCTTTCCTAGCAACAATAACACAATGATTAGAATGATATTAATATTCCTTTCAGCACTTTGACATGTGTTGTGTCTCAATGTAGTTATGTGACGCAGTAACATCATTTTATGATTTTTGTTGTGTTTACAGAAAAGCCTTTTATTGAGATAAAAGAGCCATGGAGGAAGGTTTGGGAGCTAAAGGTGGAAGAGCAAACCTCTATTCCTGTGAAGTACACAGCCTACCCAGATCCCGAATTGAAATGGTATGTTCACAGTAGAAGAAAAGCTGTCTTTGCAGCATTTATTCGCTTACATCGCTCAATGTGTGTAGCAAAAGGTGCTGAAGATATCTTTCCATTTTGACTTTGTTCAACTTTTCTGATACTTCTCTCTTCTGTCTGCTCAGCTTAAAAGATGGCCAACTACTGAAAGAGGATTACAGAATCAAACTGAGAAGTGAAGCCCTCATCTTCCGTAAAGTCAAAGAAATGGATGCCGGGAATTACACTATCGTCCTGATTAATAAGATAACTAAAGAGGAACACAGACTCTCTTTCCAGCTGCTGGTCAACGGCATGTTATAGCTTTTTTTTCCCTTGAGTATTTTTACTAAAGCTGCCTGGCGCTGTTGGTCAAGAGAGAGTGGTGATAACTTGTGTTGTTTCCTTTTACAGTTCCTCCTCGTATCATTGAGAAGGAGGTGGCAGTGGACACTGATGTGTACCTGTACGGCAGCAGCCCCACCCTACGGTGCACCGCCCGTGGATTTCCCACACCTACGCACATCCAGTGGCAGTGGATGTCCAAAGAGGACTGTCCAGAGGCCTTTCTGTAAGTCACAACAATCAGTGTGTATGTGTGTGAAAGAGAAAATGAAGGGGCTTCTCTTTTGTGTATCCATGCAGTGTTCACATGCCTTCTGCCACCCATTGTCAACAGGTTGTTGATTTTGGAGAGAAATAGCTGCTTTCGTGATGTTGACAAAAACAAGAGAAGAGACAATGAGAGTGCACTCTGACCCGATGCAGATCAGCGGATGTGATTCATGCTCTTCACAATGTCTCATTTTTAGAATGACATCAATTATTCAGACTCAGAATGTGTTTACTGATTTTCTAAAAGCAGATATGTTTGGCTATCGGTCGTGTACCTTTTTGGTTAAGAACTTTAGGATGGTAGGCTTCTCTGTGTAATATGGGCATGGTGGTTACACAACAGCTTCCTCAGGTATGTTGGGAATATATGAGTGTTGATAGAAAGGAGGAGGCGTGTTTGACAGCGACTTCGGCCAGAGGAGACCATCAGGAGGTTCCTTATCTCCTGCCTACACATACGAGCACTTCCTCAGTCCTGCACTACGTTTCCTGTTGTTCCTTTCCTGCTCTCTGTCCAAAAAAGAGCTACTTCCTGCTGAAGCTGCCTCCCTCCTTTCTCCCCCGTTATCCTTTACCTCATTTTACAATTAACCAACTATGTTGTTTTCGTGTTTCTTAAAATATGGATTGACAGATTTTCCTCAACCGAAATGATGTCTAATTACAAAAACCAGTAGTGTAAAGTAACTAAGTAGATATGCTCAAGTACTGTACTACTTTGTACTTCTACTTCACTACAATTCAGAGGTTAATTGTTTACTTTTACTCCATTACATTTATTGAATACCTTTAGATACTTTGTGGATTTGGATAATGATCTGACTTAAATCTGACTTTATGGAGTAAATTCCCAAGCTACCCTGCAGTATACAAAGTAATTCAAACTAGCTGCACCTTTACCAGCTGTGATAAACACTTTAATGCATCAATAATTATAATCAAAACATATCATATATATTATTCTGATATGGGCCAATCTGCATAATGAGTGCTTTTGCTTTTGGTACTTTATGTATATTTTGATGCGAAAACTTTTCTACTTTTACTTGAGTAACATTTTGGATGCAGAAGAACACTCCTACACTGTCAGGACTATTAGATTTCATAGCAAGATATGTAAGTTTCACCTGATTTCTTTTTGTCCAACAGGCCCGGGCTGATAAAGTCTAAGTTACCGCTAGCGGAGTGTACCGATTGGAGAGAAATCAGCAATAGCACCGGTAACCACCGTGTGGAACGAATTGTGATTGATGCTGAGCATGCCTCAAAGGTAAATATGTATATATACACCCTCTACTTCCTTCTGTCAACCTCCATTAGAGTCCTATAGGTTAAAAAAGACTTTTTGATTATATTTATTGTGCAAATATTAACAAAGGAAATGCATTTATCTAGAAAATTGTGAGCTCTTTGAAGATCCAGAAAGCGGAGGCTCATGCCCTCTACAGATGCAGAACTGCCAACAAACTAGGAGAGGATTCACGTATCGTCTTTTTCCACGTCACACGTAAGTGCTGTTCCTTATTTCTGTCTCATGTTAGCTTTAAGACCTCATAATGCTGATCTCATTCTTGCTTTCGTTTCCATCTGTGCGCTGTAGGTGGTCTTGAGGTGAGCATGTCTCCCTCCGACGAGCCCTTGGAGGAGGATGATGTGATTCTGCGCTGTAAGGCTGACCATCTGATCTACAGAAACCTGAACTGGTTCAGTCTGAGCAACATCTCAGAGACGGAGCAGATGGCGTCAGTGCAGCCCTGTCGCCCGTGGTGGAACGTGACTGTACTTGGGAAAAATGTTGAGGTACTGTAATCCCACTTTATTAGATAATATACATTATTACTTAATCATCAAATGTTTCTTGCATCAAAGCAGCTTAATTTGCAACATCAACAAGAACAATATTGAATATTGAATAAAGAAACGAGGAAAAAGACATTTCAAATAACATTACAATCATGCAAAACAATTCGGTTTGAGACCATTTATGGTACTTTTGATTTGAGATTAAAGTGGGACTGACTGATGCTCAAAAGAATGCTTCAGTCTTATATAAATCATGGGACCCTGTATCTCTGATTTGATGGTATTCCTATTTAATGAAAGGATCCAACCAGAGGTACTTTGCACTTTTTAATTTGACCTGTTTGCCCTGGCTGTTGATACAAAATATAATCAGCTAATAAATGATGCTATCGGAGTAAACAGTTGATCTACCAGCATTAATTAAAGTGGTTGAGCCTTTAGTAAGTCAGCGACCTGCAACGTTTAAATTAACTTTTATTTTATTGTAGTGAAATATCTTAATACTTAAAGTACTCCCCTCCCTTGCTCTGCAGCGGAGGCCCCAGTCCCCTGTGGTGCGGTCCAGCTTGCAGGGCACCAACGTGACCCTGGAGCTGTCGCTGCACAACGCTTCCATTCAGGATGAGGGTCTGTACGCCTGTCGGGTGGAAAACATCAAGACTGGGGAGAAAACCTGCCTGCTGCGCCGACTTTCTCTCAAAGGTAAAACATATGTCCGGTTCCCTTTTCATGGTTGAATACTGTGCCATTCAGGACCTTGGAATTGATAACTCAACTACCATTTCAATTTTATAACATTGCAACAACAAGTCTAGAAACTACTTCATTTCACTGTAAATTGCATGCAATTATGAGCTGTTTTGTTTTGTTTTAATTTTGTTTTGTTTTGTTTTAATTTTGTTTTGTTTTAATTTTGTTGTATGTATGTTTATGTATGTTTTGAATGTGTGAGGACCCCAGGAAGAATAGCCAATGCTCATGCTAGTGCTAATGGGGATCCTAATAAAGACAAAGACTGTATTGTCAGATTTGCAATATTTGAAGTAGAGTGAGTGAGATTTTCTTTTGTCGTTTTCATTGCTGTTACACTATTTTCCCTATCTTTAGATAAGGCCAGTATGTGTTAAAGAATCTACAATAACATACGATAAAAAAAATACTCTTTCATGTCTCTCGTTTACAAGCTGCGCATTTAATGAAGCAAGATTCTTTTAAAAATGATCATTTTATTCGCCCTCACAATTTTTTACTTCATCTTTAAGATATTTTGAGTGATAATAACTTCACAAAGTAATGAATACCTGATCTTTATAGGTTTTTATTTGTTTTCTGAAATGAATGGACTTTGATTCAACTTTCAGGTCTTGCGGCTGCTAGGATCTTAAATAATATCACGGATAAAAAAGTGAACGTGAGTGCTACGATCAGTCTCCTCTGTGACGCTGCTGGGATGCCGAGGCCGGTGGTGGTGTGGACCAAAAACAACCACACTCTGGTGGAGGGCTCAGGTGAGGGGGGTGCAGAGCTATTCATTGAACACTCACTCACTCCATGAGATACCACAGCTATTAAAGAATGTGGATTTCTTTCAGGCGTGATTCTGAGTCAGCACAACCACCTTCTGACGATTCAACGCGTGAAGAAGGAGGACAGCGGTCTCTACAGCTGCACTGCATGCAACAGCCGGGGCTGTGACTCCTCTCAGGCCTACCTGACGACTGAAGGTCGGTCCCTCCCTGAACCATAACAGGAATAATGCTGATGGAATTGGCCAATGGGTGTAGACATGCAAATGGCCCCCCACTGCTTCTGCATAGTGGCAAGACCACAAGACCAAAAAAAGTCATCAATTTGTTTCTGTTTGTAGGGTTTGCATGTCTGATGTTTTCATTTTGTGTGTCTTTGTAGTTGTTTATCTCTCTTTTTTTTGAAGCTTTTAGTTGTTTTGTGCTCTTTTTAGGCTATTTGCTTTTCCTTGTAGCCATTGGGAGTAGATTTAGGGTACATTTATTTATAAGACATCTTAACATTCACTTAAACAGACGCTCTGGCACAGAGGCCCACTGAGCCCTTGGACCCCCAGGGCCTGTGCCCAGTAGGCCTGTTCAAGAATCCATTTATCACTGATAATAAAGAATATATTGTCATAGTTCGTAGACTTTAGCCTTAACCTCTTGAGAAAACTCCCAATTCTCACACGGACTGTTTATTTATATCTGGCCTAAAGGCAACACCAGTTCACATCACACATACAACATTTCTTTTATATCAAAGATGTAGAGTAAGAATAACTTTACTTCCGCATGACAGGAAGTTGGCCCAGTTAGCACACATCCTCCTGGGAGTTTTTAAATCCAAAACAATGAGGAGACTGCAGGACAAAGGGAGAGGTCAGCCCTGCCCCAGCTCTCCTGTCCACCCTTTGCTGTCCTGAGCTCAGAGACACAGCAACAAACAAACACATGTCCAAACTACAACCAGGGCCTACGTGACCTGGACCCCGCCAGCAGAATGTAGACCCCGGGCCGTTACTTCAGTTATTGGCCTCGGAGTAGACAAGGGAGGGTAGAGGACGCCACTAACAACAACATCTCTGATCGTGAGGGAGAACAACAATGAGGGAGAGCGAGGGATTTAAACAGAAACTATTCAAGTTTTTCAAATCTTATATATGCCTGACATTTATGAGATCATTATTGACTGTGAAATCAATTACACAGTTCCTATGTTACACAGCAAGGGGTGGTTATCAACGAGCCAACTTTTTTATTGTATCTATTTTTTCTAAATACATTTCACGAGGTAATAATTTATCCAGGATGAGAAAGAAGTTAAAGAATAAACATTTATACTACACTCCCTTCAGCAATAATGTAAGTGCATTCCCTCAGCTGAATGGTTGCAGAGAAAAATGGTTAATTACGGCATTTAGTTACACACTAATAGGCCTTGTCCAAGTTGTCTTTGGCAGTATTGTGTGGCTGAGTCCTAGTCATTTGTTATGACTAGATACAATATCAGTTTGCTCACAGTCCAGATTCCAACTGTTTCCTTCCTCCAACCTAGGCAGGGACACACACACATGGGTACACGCCAAAGACAATGACTAACCTGTCTGAATTGTACACAACTCTGTCAAGACGCGCCACTTAAAATATAATGGACATTCCTCTACGACTGTCCCACGTTTTTCCCAAATTTGTCGGAAAAACGGTCTGTTGTTGACACATTTTATTATAAGGTTGTTTGTGAACACTCCTGCAATTCATATTATTGTGTTTATTCTAGGCAAAGAGGAAAAGACTAATGTGGAACTGATTGTTCCTATTGGGTCAGTGGTCATCGCCATGTTCTTCTGGTTACTGATCGTCTTTGTCATCCGTGGAAAAAAGAGAGTAAGAACTTCCTCATCCTCATCTTCCCTTTGCCACACTTTCTTCCTTGGATTTTCCCTGCAGTTACACAGGAAAGCCAATACTGAATAAAGAAATACAGCTAAAACACACACACACAAGCACATACATAAGCACACACACTGTAGGGGTGTCTGACTGATTAGAAGTGACTGGTTTGGCTCTCAGTCGCTGCTCTCCTTTGTGTCCAGGAACAACAGTGCCACTCTCTGCTCCCATAAGTCACGTACACCCACAGCACTGATTGGGCCCCTTTTACTGGAGGGGAACCAGAATCACTGTAAAAATTGTGGTACGATGTATCTATTCGAAATAGGGGCTCGTTAATTCTTAAATATTCTCCCTCTCACTCTGTTTCAGCCCAGTGGTGAGGATCTAAAGACGGGCTACCTGTCCATGATCCTGGACTCTGAGGACATGCCCATGGACGAGCAGTGTGAAAGGCTAACGTATGATGCTAACAAATGGGAGTTTCCTCGGGACAGGCTGAAGCTAGGTAAGAATACTGTAGGCATCAAGGTGACAAAGTGTGTAAGGAGACACCACTTTAACTTGACGTGAAAATGCCCAAGTATTCTTCAACAAGACACCTTACGAATCCCAGCTCGCATAGTTTTCATAGAGTGCTAATATTTGCTAGTTAGCAATAAAACGAGAAAGACTAACACAACCACTTTTATATTGCTAATAATTTAACATAAATTCATCGTAAGAATCTGTCCAAATTACCTGATGGTGTAGATTGAAAAAGAAACTAAATCAAAGAGGCTATATTGTTTGTCTTCATGATAATGTTTTGTATTAAAGGTGACCCACTGGGACGAGGAGCGTTTGGTCAGGTGGTCGAAGCAGCCGCCTTTGGCATCGAGAAAGCTACCACGTGCACCACTGTAGCAGTCAAGATGCTTAAGGGTTAGTGTTCATCCTTCTTTTCACTGCCCCTAAACACATGCACCAAGGAACTACGGCCAGTGAAAAGGTTCAAACACGCAGTTAATTTAATTCCTCTGTGCTTCAGAGGGAGGCACGTCGAGTGAGTACCGCGCCTTGATGTCAGAGCTGAAAATTCTCATTCATATCGGACATCATCTCAACGTAGTCAACCTGCTGGGAGCCTGTACAAAGCCTGGAGGTGAGTCGTTATAAAAAACACATACCTGTAGTCTAACATGAAAACAGTCCTATTTACTCATCTTACTGTCAGGCTTACTCATCCCCTATTTATTTCATGAGCATCGATATTCCTAGGTAACTCACTTCTTTATGAGGGCTAGTGAACTTTTAAGTGTCCCTTAACCCTAATTATAATTATGTGTCAACCTTGGGGTAGCTGCAATGTATTTACATTTTTCTCTAATATGCCTCACACTTTCTATCAAATCAGCCTCTAGATGTCCTCTGTGGTCCTGTAATATAAAGTAATGAGCTGTCTTTGAACTCTTTGCTCACCCTCTCTCTCCTTAGGGCCTCTGATGGTGATTGTGGAGTACTGTAAAAATGGAAACCTCTCCAGCTACCTGAAGAGCAAGCGAGGAGAGTACAGCCCGTACAAGGTAAATGATAACCAACATGCAGCCAGAAAACTACAGCCAACCCTCTGAGTGGTTACACGCACCATAGATCGCCGCATAGTCACATCCAAACCACAGACAATTACAGAGAAGTGCAGTCTGTACTAACCACGGAATTGTGATGCAACCTAAATACAAATGATTATATTTCTCTTCTGTGTGCTTATGTCGTGGTCAACAGAGGAAGCGGGTAGATAGCCAGAAGTGGGCCTCAGTGGAGGAGGATGTTACCGAAGGGGATCTGGGCCTGGGGAACATCGCCCAGCTGGACATCTGCACCGGGACGGCTGTCTGCTCCAGAGCTGCAGACAGGACATCGGGCAGCGACATGGACACTCAGGAAGGTGGGGAAGACAACTTAGAGTGACCTTAAAATACCTTTTGCATCAATGTATTGCTTATTGACGTGTAATATTGTTCATGGCTCACATTAATGTTTATAAAATGCATATTGTGACCACAGAGAGCTCAGACGAGGAGCATCTGACAATTGAGGACCTGATATGCTACAGCTTCCAGGTGGCTAAAGGCATGGAGTTTCTCTCATCCCGCAAGGTGAACCTAGATTTATTCAGAAATCTGTTTGTACGCATGTAAACAGACGAAATGAGATAACAATCTGTCGTTGCTTGTTGACGTGAACTCATCTGTGTCTGTTTGCTCTGTAGTGTATCCACAGAGATCTAGCAGCCAGAAACATTCTGCTTTCAGAGAACAATGTGGTGAAGATCTGCGACTTTGGCCTCGCTAGAGATGTCTACAAAGACCCTGATTATGTCCGCAAGGGAGATGTGAGTTCCCCAAACGTACACATAGGTGATCAATCGAACAATTAAGGTCTGTAAGCAATAAAATGGTCATTCATTCTTGTTACAGGCACGACTCCCTCTAAAGTGGATGGCTCCGGAGACCATCTTCGACCGGGTGTACACCACACAGAGCGATGTCTGGTCCTTTGGGGTTCTGCTCTGGGAGATCTTTTCTCTAGGTACACATTTCACATAAGACTAAGGCCACACAGTATGAGACAAATATCTGATATGCAATATGTCATTGAACCTCATTATAAATAAACAGATTTAAAGTCTACTCAGTTCTGCCTTACGCTGCTTCAATATGCTGCCAAATTCACTTCCGAAATGGCCCTTGATGATTGTTTTCTACCGACACTTGTTTTCAACGTACTCAATTGCAATGCTATGTTTATCACGTTTAATGCAAGTTGAAATGACATTAAAAAACGATATGTTGTGCACCTCTACACTTCAGATGATCACTGTATATCTGCAACCACTTCTGTCTTACCCTCACAGGAGCTTCTCCCTATCCGGGTGTTTGCATCGACGAGTTATTCTGCCGGAGGCTTAAGGAGGGCACCAGGATGAGACCCCCAGAATACGCCACCACTGAGATGTGAGTGGAAACTTGACATGATTGCCATTTCACACAGAACTGTAAATCCCTCAATTTGACTGTTTTCCAATTTTCTTCATGCTTCATAGATACCAGACCATGTTGGACTGCTGGCTGGCTCGTCCCACAGACAGGCCAACCTTTGCAGAGCTGGTGGAACATATGGGCAACCTGCTGCAGGCCAGCGCTTACCAGGTGCATAAAGCATTTAAACTCTCTGAAATACTGTCAGTTGTCAGGTACATAAAAAAACAACTGAAGGTTTTTTAACATTCAGCATTCATGGGATGTAAATGTACCAGTTTCTGTACTGACAGCAGGCTGAATAGTCCACAATGCAACTTTGACTCAAGGTCTCCTATCATGCAAAATGCACTTTTTATTGTCCTTTATACAAAAAGATGTGGCCCGATGTGTCGGGGAACTCACAAAGTGTCAGAAAACAAAACCCTCTCTCTTTTCTTTCGTACTGAAATCTCTAAAAACGGGGGTACAACGGAGCTGATCCAGATTTGCGTCCGATATGACGTAATATCGGAAATGTGGGCTGGCTTTAAGGCCCGGACACACCGGGCCGATTTCGGCCGTCAATAGATGTCTGGTCGTCGATGAGCGTCCTGTCGCCCTACTCAGATTGGTGTGTCCAGCACCGTCTTGTCTTTTCGGCCGTGCTGACACCTTCCGGCACGGCAAAAGGGTGTGGGCAAAAGAAATCACTCTGATTGTCTGTTCAGCTTAGCGAATCAGTGCATGAGAAGCGAAACGGAAGTGAAGAAGGCACACACAGACGGCTATTATTTTTCATTTTCCAGTACCGCGCTAAACATGTTTTCGATTATAAGTCGCTATGTGAAACAGTCTGTGAAACAGTCTGTGATGGACGAGAGTGAAAATGGAACGCACGCTATTTGTTGTTCTTATATATCACGTAGTCTGTCTTCCGGTTGTTGCCTCTTTTGAATTAAGAATACACACTACCGCCGCTTGCCGGTAAGGAGAGTTATTGCCACTCACGCATGCGCAGTGCGTACGTTCTACTTGTCCGTTGGCTGAAGTCTTTTTTTGGCCAAGGCCAAGACGCAGGAGACGTGAGGTGACACAACAATCGGGTCCGTCGGGACGTGGTCTTTGGTGTCAAAGTTTGGTGTCAGGGCCTTTACATGTGCGGCCCTATCAGAAACGTTGCTATCAGTAACAATGCCCGACATGTTTTGGACGTAATATGGTCTTTGTTTAGCAAGCATCGCTAACACTCAGAGCTAACCTGTAGCCTACTGGAGAGAGTATGTGTAAAAAAGCAGGAAATAAAAAAAAGGAACTCACCTTGTGGTAAACCCGCAAGAGAAAAAGCATTTCAGCTCCATACTGTTTCAGAAATAATCCTTGATGTGGTTTGGAACATGATATGAGATTTAATCACGGCAGCATTTAACTGTAGCTGCCGGGTCATTCTGAGCAGGCACAAGCTCCCCCTCCTCCATTTCTTTTTTTTTTCAAGCTAAGGACCCAGAATCAGCACTTCTCTAAAAGGGCTGAAATAGAGGGATATGAGGGATGTCTAAAATATATGAACTGTTTGGTATTTGGAGCAAAACATATCACAGATGTGTTTTTTCTATATTTTTCTATATCTGAGACCCATAATATATGCCTAAAAATAGCATGATAGGAGATCTTTTAAGGCACACAAGTTATGCCAGTGTTATGGCTGGCCCTGTACACCAGTGACACATTGAAACAAGCTTACACCCATTGGTTGAGCATTGCCAAGTCATTCTGGGAAATGTAGGAAGTCATGACTGCATCAGGAAAAGTAATTACTGGACAACATTAAAATTACTAATTGGTAAATGTGCTGATCATATTCTCATTTGTGTGGATTAATTGATCGAGTGTGTATTTGAGCTAATACCATTAGAGTTCTCTTTGTCTCCAGGATGGGAAGGACTACATCCCTCTGACAGTAGGCAGTGAGGCAGAAAGATCTCCAGTGACCCCTGACCCCAGGAGCCCCTACAGCAGGCCCCAAAGTGGAGAAATCCTGGAGACTCAGCTCCACTATGACAACCCGCCGTCTCTTGGGTCAGCATGACCACTTAACTCTCCCTCTTAACTTCTAAAAGTTCAGATTTTCAGCTGTGAATCTTGTTTATAACTTATCTCCTCTGTGCAGCCGGCCCCTGAGTGTCAAGACATTTGACGACATCCCGGTGGCGCGCAGCAGCGTCATGGTGAGTGTCAAAATCCACACATATTCACAATACACATGTCGTTTCAGATTTGATTAGTCAGTGGTTTGGTTTGATTTGATTTGATTTATTTCGAACGTGTAAAACAATAATACAAAAAATAATAATAATAATGAAATGAAACATGAGAATTATGGTACTGTACAAATATATAATATATATTATTGACTTACAAATTATATATAAACAAATGATCTACCTATTTATACATCCGAATAGTGGTAGTAAAACATTTGTATTAAAACACAAATTGAGCGAGTCTCCTAAATCCAATCTCATAAATAATTTCAGTTTCTTTCTTTTAATTATGCTTGAATCTCCCTGCAATCACATTTTAAGAGTAAATTGTTTGCAAGAAAAAAAAAGTATTACATTTATATAATATATCATAATTGAGCCCAATGAAACACAGTAGAGCTCTAAAATTGCGGGCTCACTTTACAAACCAAACGGTGTTCATATGAACTGTTGCCTCTTCTACAGGAGGGTCACACAGACAGTGAGGGCTTCTCCCCAGAGGAGGTAAAGGTTTTGAATCAACAGCTGGCAACCACGCCAAACTTCAGGTGAGAGCTACAAATCAGCATGTCTATTATAGAATATCATATCTGTCTTTAAACCGCACACTTCTTAAACTACAATTTAAAATAAACTGGACATCCCTTTCCTGTTTTCCCTCCTCAGCCAGCTGCTGCGCTGTAAGAGTAAAGAGTCTCTGGCCTCTGAGTCATCCAATCAGACGAGCGGATACCAGTCCGGCTACCACTCTGACGACACAGACACCCCCATCTATGCCAACGAGGAGGTGATCCTGAGGCACAACATGCGGAAAAAGCTTCCGCTGCCCAAGACGCCTGACAAATATAACACCGAGATCCGCTACAGCACGCCACCTGTCTGACCCCCAACCTAACGCTGAGTCTTTCACTGTAGAGTCACTGTTTACCTTCAGCAGGTATTACACTTTAAGAACAATGAAAACATGTAAAGGTATTTTAACAGGAAATAAGTAGCAGGGAAAAAGAAGGTTGTTTGATATGTTTGTAAGTATAGCTTTCTTTGGACAACCTGAGGAATGCTTTAATGTTTACTCAGCGAGTAAAAAGGTCTGGGAAGTTGAGACACAAGGACACGCCTACTTCCTGAGGAGCACTCCACCCACTTCCTGTAACGCAGGAAATGACATCTGGAATTTTTAGATAATGGAATCTGCAAATGTTTTCTTTCTTTTTTTATTCTCTTTTTTTACTATTGTGTTGGCATATGTAATGCCTGCTACGGAGGCAGTTCTCACATAAATCTGAATGTTTCTGTAGTCATATTTGTACAGTTTCTTAATGCATACCACTAACAGTATTTTGATGAAAGCGTATCACTTAACCTGCATTAAATGTAACTAGTTTTATAAAATAAAGATACTCGCATATTAACACAGCTCTTGTTTACTCTTTTATTGGACATGGAAAATCAATAACATTCATCACTGTTTGTTTATCCCAAACTTGATAATCCATGAAAAGGTTTGTCTGTTTATTTGTATGATGCACCTCTTGTATCCTTTCTCTATGTCTAACGCAAAGAAAACAGCACTTTCTCAGCCTTGGTCATTTTGTGTGTCTGTGTGTTTGTGTGTGTGTGCACTATAGAAACAATGCCCTGGGTATTTTTTAAAGCTGTTTTTAGCTCACAATGCCTATAATACCCCTGCCAAGGCCGGATTGGGTCAGTATGACACCCAGCTAGGGAAAGGGGCACATTTAAAAGCTGATAGAGCTGTGGAGAAAATAAATCCCAAACGTATTCTGGATGTGTAATAATGCATGATACTTGAACTGCCACTTGAGGGATGCTGCGTAACCACAGTGTTGTTTGAGCATGTGTAGTTATATGAACCTATAAATGTGTATACAGTGTTAAGACTTAATTTTGTTTAAATGGCTGCTGATGATTTTTGTTTGAGGATTATTCATTGTTCCAACCCCAGTTTGCTGTTGTGCCGGGATGTCACTGTGACACTGAAGATCAGCCTAATACTTAAAGGTGCTGGTCAGTCTGACAGTCTGCATTAAAACACAACATATTTTGTCTACAATCAAGGACAACAAACCCAGCTAATTATAGCAAACTAAAGGAAACAACTCGCAGCCTCGGAGGAGTTGTTTCCTCACTTCCTCACGTAACACAGGGGGGAAGAACCGCTTGTTGTAATAAATAGTATATTTATATAAATAAACCTAGTTATTTTACTGTTAACAAACAAACAAATTATAATGTTTGCTAATTATTAGCTTTGCCATGATGTTATTTTATCATTTGTGTAATATGAAATATCTTTTCATAAATACTTTCATATCTGATGAGAAACACTAACACTAGATTCTGATTGCATTAGTAAACTATTAACAGTTCGATGAAGATTTTTTTTAAATGTTGAAGTTAAAAGCATCAATCTGGTGCTCTTTGAGAGCAACATGAAGAGATCTATGGATACATCTCTCAACACCCATGAAACAGAACTGTAAGCAGATTTTTTTCTTTATGGATATTTTACAAATCACTTCCCTTTTAAACTGTATTCTTGTTTATTAATAACAACTTTTTTTACTGTCATATTAGTATTGTATACCTGTTTACTTTATTCTCTTTTTTTTCTATAACTATAATGATCATATAAAGATGTGCCTTTACCTCACTGGTTGGAGAAAAAGCTTCTTATATTCGTTAGCATAGCTAGCTAACCAGATGCTAATAACAACAAAGTTATTGACTGTATGATCAGTATGACAGATGAACAGATCGCCACTGGGCTTTCAACTAAAGACACAGCCACGCAAAAACTGCGGCATGTGTACGGCTCCTTATGGGTACTGCAATTTCTGAAGTCCCGGCCCGGAGCCGCGTTCTGGTGCTCTCCGTTAGAACTACACTCCTGTCAGGCGAGACATATACCACGTGATGACACGTTAGGCTCGTGTTGTGTTCAAGGACCCTGACCTTGGCCAGGAAAAACAAGCTTATTTAATTACTTTGCCGTCTAGATTTCTTGAATTTTTTTCTTTTTTGCGTGTGTTTATAAATTAACTCGAGGGCCGTACCAAATGGTCTCGGGGGCCGTATCCGGCCCGTAGGCCGGAGGTTCCCCACCCCTGCACTAGATAATACTTTGTCAAAACAGTGTCTGCATATGCCATACAAATGATTTATTAACCATTTAAAATGTATTATTACCATCAGTTGCAGCTTTATAATAGCCATCCAAATAATGTTTATAAATGTTTTACAAAACAGTTTTACAAATAATTTAGAGTTTTAAAGAAATACTTATTTTGTTAAAATGTGTGCAACAATAAACTGTTGAAATTACATCAATAATAGCATCACTATTATGTGTAGAGAAGTTAAAATAGAGGTATAATATATAAGAATAAAAGATAAAAAAGTGGGAATTATTTGATTAAAAAACTTGTAAACCTTGATTTGAAAGAACTGAGAGAACATAATGAATATATATATATAATAATGAAGATCACCCTCACTGCTCAAAGGATGTAATTATTGTTGCTTATAACTTAGCAACACCGCCCTCTGTTGTACTACAGCTTTAATTACATATCAGCTTTCTCTCATTTCAGGAGGTCAGACAACTCTATCGGTGGATATCTGCCATATGTGAAAATACCAAGTGAAATTATCATTTATAATAAAAAGGCCTCATCCCACAGACTTTTGCTGATGTTTAAAAAATGAGGCATCTGAAACAAAGCAATGATAAATCATCCACGGCAGGAACTGTAATTTCCTCAGGAATGGACAGAAAAGCTGAAGGCAGGGCTCTGCACTGCCAGGAAATTCCTTGTCATTCAAAAACATCTCCAAAGTCAGTACACACCCAGCCACCAGGCGGCCAGCGCACAAATGGAGGCAGGAGAGACACAGATAAATAATCAGAGAGACAGACGGACAGACAGGCAGGCAGCTGGTCGCCAGTCCATGATCATAAACAGCTGCTGTGGTGGAGTGACGTCAAAGTGCAGGTTGGCAACCTGACATGGTGAAATTGATGAAAGCCAACATGCCTTATTCCTGAACAGATAGTCATTGATTTTAGGTAGAGAGCGATGAGGTCAGATTGTGGATTAGATCAGTTTATTTGAAGAAAGAGTAATAACACCAATTAAGTCAGCAACAATGCATGCAAAGACATTCAAACACCTAAAACCTAATGAAAAACCTGTTGAAATAGCTAAGTGATGGGTGAAAAACATGGATGAAAGTCGTGGCTAAATGCTTTAAGCATTTAGTGTTTCCCTCTCCTAGTGCACGGCCAAACAAACCACTCACAAAATGCAGTCAGATCAATTGTATGAAAACAATAATGTAACAATATCCACTTTTAATAAAAAATAATAGTATAAACATTTATTCAAATGATTCAAATGAACATGTTTTTGGAACAGGAGGTGGTATCAATGTAAGTGTACTTGAGATCATACCTGTAGGAGTTTGTCTGAAAAACGGTGGGTAAAACAGCACACACCAAGCATAGGATTTAAAAAAAAAAAAAAAACTAAGTTTAAACAATACACAGCTACACACAAAATATCCCTATGATCTCGTTAACAAATAATCATTAACACGTACTTGGGGAATGGAAAAACTTTCACCACTGATAGTGGTAGTAACGCTCCTAAGTCACCTCCCCAAACTCCAGAAGTCTGATATGAAGAAGAGAAAGATCAGAAAGCAGGATCTCAAATCCTGATGGTATCTGACATCACATTTCGTATGTTGACAGCATGGTAATGTATTTTGCGATCAAGGGTTATCTTCAGTGCTCTTTCTAATTATCTACTGTAGCACATCTCGACGATTAGCTGAAATTCAGAAATGTTCACAAACACAGGTTTACACATGCATACATCAGAATGGAGTTGATTGCATTGTTTAACTGTCAGACTGAAATCTGTGGGCCTTTCTCCTTTCTCTAATTCCCCTCCTCAACTCCCCTCCTCGACCATGTCTTAGTCCCACCCACAGGAGATGCGAGCGGAGGAGTCGAGGAGGGGAACCGAGAAATGAGAAATCCTCTCCTCTGAGCGGTCATTTTAAAGAGACGTCCATTAATGATGACAGGAGGCACAGCAGCCCTCTGTCCGATGGACAGATGTGTTCATGATGAGTTATAATATTACCATGATTTCACAATATTTAGCTGTAATATTTTACAATATTCGCCTCCGCCCAGGTGCACCTTGTCTGCCCCTGGCTCTGCCTCTGCCCAGGTGCACCTGGTCTGCCCCTTGCTCTGCCTCTGCCCAGGTGTTCCAAATTCCACTCAGCCGTGTATATATAAAGAGAAGCTAGAGGAGAAGGATGTCTCGTCTATCCTAACGCTGGGAGACACTCTCCTTAGAATACCTTTTTGCCATTTTGAGCTTTAGGCCATATTTTTGCAGATGTATTTATGTTTAGCCTGGAGGTCCATGGTAGTCCAGCTTTCGCGGCTTTATTTTGTTTCCCATAGGGTTTATAATTGATTTCTGGTTAGGGGGGAGCTCTGGGTCCTACGGCCCGTGGTGTGGCTGGCTCAGGTTCCCTCCTTCTGTTTGTTCCTTTTGGCCGTTCTCCAGACCTCTTTTTGTTTCCCGTTTCGCTTGTGTGAGCAAACGGCTGATTATCAATAAATGCTCGTTACCAAGTACCGGTTATTGCGTTTACTCTTTCATGTTGCGATTCTCAGCACGAGCCACAACATGTCCAAGACACTGTGAAATGTACTTTGCACTTCAATGGAGTCATAAAAAAGTTAAATTGGGCATTTTCTTTGTTTTTCTTTGTTGATTGAGCTGATTGAATTGTGTAGTTATGGTAAAATCCCAGTTAACTAGTCAAATTTACAATATATTATCGTATTATTTACATTTTTATATTTACAGTAAATTACTGGCTACTGTGTTGCATTACTTCTACTACA